>NC_057945.1:1145898-1403398 GCF_018555375.3 Anguilla rostrata
GAGTTTGTGTTTGAGGGTAACAGTTGTACAGCTGTGCTTTTGTTATTTTGAGATAGATTTGGATAGATTTAGTTGCAAACTAAGCTGTCGTAAAGTTAGCGATTGTGTTTGCTAGCCAGCTAATTGTCTCATTAAAAAAGGCAGACAAAACATACATTTCTATCCAACTTTTACTTGGTTACTTGCTAGCTAGATTGGCATCTCTCTAAAACAGGAAGACATTTTTTATTTAACTTGCAATCAAACAAGGTTTTTAAGCAGGTACATTGGAAACTTGTCAAATAACATGTCAGCCCAGATATCTCGCCAGGATGACATCCATGCTGCATTCAAACGCTATTCCACATGTGGGAGTTTAACTTGATGATAACAGAGGCAGCTATCTCCCACAGTGTGCAGTTGCTTACCTGGGAAAGCAGAAAAACAAACTAACAAAAAACAGCCATTGTTTCTGCAATCAACAACATCTATCATCCGTCTTAATTTGTTCATGTACCCATGTATCACTTACTCCATATAAATCTGGATGAGCTTCATTTTATTTTTTTGCACTGATTAACTCCTTATGGTCAGTCCCTAATTGTATTATTAGGTAAGAGTCTATGACTGTCTGATGGCCAAATATTTGCTGAACTCCAGAGTTCCTACTATCAGGATGCCTTCAGAAATTCTGGTTGACAGCCCAGATGGTCACAGGCTTGATTATTTCTCCTGGGTCTACTTATCACCCACTTCTTAAAAAAAAACCCAAAACAAACAAACAAACAAACAAAAAAAACAATTCCGTTTCCTCAGTGTGGGAGGAAAGAGTTGAGTGGTATTAAATTATGTTGTGTCAGGTCATACAGATTAGCCTTTGAGCTCATGGAAGATTATTTAGCATTTAGCTGCATTAATGCAAGGCTGCAATTTAGAAAACAAATGGCAAACTACTGATGAACCTACTGAGAAAATGAATGCACAAAAAGTAAACTATTGTTTTGTGTGTCTTTCAGCTATGCTAAAATAACTCTCAAAGAAATGAATGAATGGTATTCCCTGTCCCCAAGGTGAAATGATCCCATGACTGTCCCAAAGTGAAGCAACGACTGTACACAGTGACCGACTAATGTTATTTTAGACCTTATGGTTAACAATAGTCTTACTCAAAAGCACAGCTTGGGCGTAACTACTGTGGTGATGCATATTAGCATCATTTTTCTTTTGCTTATGCCATAAATTGCAACATGGTTTTAACCGCTCAGACTCACAATGACTTTTAAAACGCTGCAGCTTAAACATACCTATACATGTTCAAAGTGAAGGCCAGCTGGAGGACATGATCATCTTGTTGAAGACTAGGCTGTATTAGGGCACTGAGGCTTGGTGTTCGGGATTGGCTTTCCCTTCTTGATTTGGCTGTGGTTGGTTGCTGCTGTCATCTGATGTCACTAGATTCCATGGAAGCTTTCCAAGGGGGTATCATGTGGTCAATAGGAAATTTCCGAACTGGGTAGGGTACACATAGTGTATGAATGGCTGAGATTCTGAGCTAAAAAAACAGCTTGGTTTTACTTAGCTCTCTGTTCCACAGGGTAAGGATAGATATTTGAAACCTCAGGGGGAAGGAAGGGGGAAGTTAGTGTTTAATCTACTGTGGTCCCACCATTTTTGAGACTGATGTTTTTTTTTAGTTGTGACAATACTCTTGAGTCTCCTTCTCTGTTAACTAGTGATGGGCAAAACAGTTCTTTTCAGTGTACTTGAATCAGTAGAATCAGTTAACTAAAAAGATTCGTTCAAAAGATCCGTTCACCGAATCAGTGGCGTAACTAGGGTTGGTGTTGGTCGACGAGGGTGGGGGGGGGGGGGCTGTTGGATCTTGTCGAGGGGGGGGGGGGGGGGGGGGGGCTGTTGGATTTTGTCGACGGGGGGGCTGGGGTGCTGTTGGATGTTGTCGACCAGGGGGGAGCATTTATAGACAAAGCATTTTCCTACAGAATATTTAATAGCCAAAGGAACACTTTCTTAACCTATTTTTCATGAAATGTTTTCGTTTTGATTTTATTCTACACAATTTAGTTTGAAAGAATGTGTTTCATGTGGCCATTTCATTTCACTACATTTCCCAAAATGTGTTGTTTTAGCCCTAGATGCTGATTTCTTTACCCTGACTTGTTCTAACGGCTGCTTGAAATAGAAAGTGCTGATATGCTTTGGCTAAGTAGATCACGTTTTCTCATAAAATGTAGTCAATAAAATAGTAGCCTTGGCTAGCCTACTTTGAGACATGTTTAAAAAAAGTCTTGTTATTTCATCGAAAATAAACAGCACACTTGACAGTGATGTTCGGTTATTATCCATTTATTATCCATTAGCCTATTCCATACTGTACCCACTCTCCTCCCCAGAGACTCCTCGCTCTTTGCATTCGCTAGAGCAAGAGGAACGAACAAACTAGTGTTGTGTCGTTCACGAATGATTTGGGCAAGTGTACTGTTGTGTCGTTAACGAATAATTTGGGCGTAGTACGTTCAGTGAACGAATCACTGAACTAATTCGTTCACTGAGTCTGCGAACGATAGTCAGTCAGTGAACGACCAGTTCACGTTCGCGAACAAATCGTTTCACGAAGTGATTCAGTATAGTTCGTTCACCCAAAAGTTCGTTCTTTTGAACGAATCGTTCACGAACGACATAACCAGGGGTTAAATTGGGGGTGGACGCGGGACGGCGTCCACCCACCTTTGGTAAATAAATAAATAATTTTGACCGGCAGTTTTACAAATGACTATGACAATCCAGTCCATTTGTCGTACGCTCCAATCCATGTGTTCTCTCTAGTCAGTTACTCGCTCAACCAATCAAAAATCCGAAGAAAAGTCGTTTATATAGACAGGCACAGAAAGGAAAATATCATTGATTGTCTTGATTGTTTGGAAGCGGACACGGTAGGTAATTTCATTAACATGTAATTTCATCTATGCAACATTTTATATTCAAATTTACTTTCTCTGTCTCCATCTACTGAACATAGATAAGATTTCATTAATTGCTATTTAAGTATTACTGCTCAAAATACTTTGGTTATATACGTTATTTTTGAAATTGAGGGTCTTCAAATGGGTTCGTGGTATTATATAATGTGGATATTTCACACTGTAATGGAAGCGTTAGTTAGGACTGTAGTGTTTGTGAAGCATGCGACAGTGATGACGTAGGAGTTGGAACATTGTCAAAACATGGTGGACGGTTGAAAATTGTTTTCATGTCTTCCCATCCCCATACAAGAAAACATACGAGAGCACAGAGTATAGAAATACATACAAGAGTTAATTATTACACATTTAGGTACTGTACCGCATTGTGTGACAATACTTTTGCATTATTTTTAATCTGATAGCAATGTTCCATCTTAAACCTTCATAAGGGGCTCCTTTATATGCTTTATAATGGACAAAAAGCATTTTATTCAATTTTGGAGAGATTTTGGATATGTTTCTGGACCCCTAGACATTTTAGACCACTGTACTGACTGAAAGCTTGTAATTTCCATTTGAAAATTATGCAACAGTGAGTCAAAACAGTTGATTTGTAGTGAAATACGTGAATATGTTGTGATTTACTGCAATGCATAATTATGGACATTATGGATAGATTTGGAGACGCTGGGTACACTGCTTAGTTTTTGCTTCATACATCTATAGTAGTTCTACATATCCACCCTTAGATTTTATGAACTTGTGGTCAAGAAGTTTTTGATCTAGCACATGTATAGTTTAACCTGCTGTATATATGCAATCTCTCAGTATTTCATTGCAAACTTAAAAAGTGCAAATTCATTTTTGATTTGTCAAAACAATTGCATATGTGGCACTTTATTTCTTCCAAAATTATGAATATAAACTAATCTGCGTTAGTATTGTAAATTGTACAAATGTCTTGCTTCATTTAAGCCATTTTTCAAGTCTCTGTGGTGTTCACATCTGGAGTTATAAAGCTTTAAATAGGGTACCCTCTAAATGGCAAGGATTGGCAAGATTTGGCTTGTGTGCTAAGGGGTTAATTACAGTTATGTGCACAATACATTAAAGACACAACTATTTTGAGCTGAGACATTAATTGGTTTGTACCTTTTTTCACCCACCTCCCACCGTATCTCAGGGTCCACCCACCTCCCAAATCCCAATTTAACCCCTGGACATAACACTACTGTTAACCTTCTCTTTCTCTGTTTCTTTATCCCTGGGGCTTCTTCAGGGCCGGACCGTGGCATAAACGGTCTATGCGGTTGTTTAGGGCCACAACCGCTGGGGGGGGCCACACGATCACGAGGGGGGGCCACACGATCCAGTTATTTTCGCAATGACATTATTCTTCCCTTTTCGCAATACTAGTGGTATTAATTTTGAACGGAATGGCAATCGAACATTTCATAACAATGTAATGTAAGAAGCATTTTACCAAGCGAAACCCCCCCCCCCCCACTCGGACAGAGTTGCTTAGGGCCACGAAAATCCTAGGGCCATCCCAGGGCTTCTTCCTCAGTTCGTGGACCGCGACAGCTCTGTCCCTTCCCTGGTTGAAGCCCACACCTGAACCCCCAGATGCGTCACCTTGCCCCTCTGAATCATATATTATACATCTCTTAATTTGACCACCAGCTAGTTCAGGGGTTCCAAACATTTTTTCCACCAGCGCCCCCCCAGGCTTATGTTTGGCTGTACATGCCCCCCCCCACCATCCATATTGATTGGAGACAGTAGCTGGGTATGTAGATTTTTTTTGTTTGTTTTATTTTAGAACAGATATATCTGTTCTAAGTTACAGGTCAAGCATATCATTTTCAACTGGAGTATATATTTTTTAAAATAATGAATTCAATCAAATCATTCAAAACAATAATAAAACTAGAAATACCGCCTCGTGGTTGTATGCCTCCGCCAACCAGTAGCCAGTGCTCTGTTTTTCACGGTGATGTGCTGGGGTGGTGGTTTCAAGGCTTGGAGGTCAGCAGTGCCAACAAGCTGTTAAGGAAGACCAGCTAGGTGATCAGGTTGGAACTGGACAGTGTGGAGAGGAGGAGTGTGTATTTGAGTTATGGCCAAAAATGTGTTTTGTGAGGTCACAGTGACCTTAACCTTTGATCACCAAAATCTAATGAGTTCATCCTTGAGTCCAAGTGGACGTTTGTGCCAAATTTGAAGAAATTCCCTTTAGACGTTCCTGAGATATCACGTTCACGAGAATGGGACGGACGGACGGACGGACGGACAGACAACCCGAAAACATAATGCCTCCGGCCACGGCTGTGCTGTCGCGGAGGCATAAAAACACTTATAGGTGCTCTTTTTAAAAAAAAAAATAGGTGCTCTTTTAGGCGAGAGGGTTTCAATGCCTCACAGTCTAAGCGTAGAGGTAGCTGTGGGTTGGACGGAGATGGAATAAACCAAAACTGTAAGTACTCAATACAATACTGTCTGCACTTATTCTTTTGAACTTGTCTACTTCAAACTTTACTGTTGATACCCGTGGGCAGTCAGTGCTTAGATATATTTCTCCAAGTCTGTGAAGTAGCTGGACAGCGACGGGACTGAGCCGTCCCCGTTGAGAAACCCTAAGACAGTTAGTCCATTCTACCCTTATTTTACACCGCAGTGCCAGCAGGGGAAGGGCTCCCTCTCTATAGCTGGGCTCTTCCTGTGATTTCTTCCCTTTGGGAAGTTTCCTGTGATTTCTTCCCTTTGGGAAGTTTTTATCACCACCCTTCAAGAGTGTTTTGGTGGTTCAGACCTGGTTTCAGGCCTTCAGTTTTTCATCTGTGTGGTGAGTGCCACCCCTCCTGCCTTCCAACACACTCACGTGAGACAACTGTTTGGGTTTTTAGCACTTCCGTGCTCTTTTATTAAAGCCCATGGCTTTTTTTTGGAAACAACGTAACACAGGGTTTTTCTTTTGTTTCTTTTAACACTGTGCACTTCGTTCTTCTCTCCGGCGTCCGCTCCCGAAGACTCCCGGTCTCCGCTTTTAAAAACCCCAGGCTCACTGTTGAAAACAATCAGAGGCAATCAGCGCAATTAAACAATTGATAATTATCGGCGCTGATTACCTCCACCTGACAGTTGTGACGACGGATCCGAGAGCCGCTCCTCCCACTCTCTCTCTCTCTGCAGCCGACGCTCAAACCACGCCCACCCCACCACAATCTGTTTCTCTGAAAAGTGACAGTTCTCCGTAAAGCGCTATATAAAATAAAGTGAATTGAACTGAGTCTGCTATTGCACAGTATTGACTTGTTTGTGTTAAAGTGACCCTTATGTTAGGGTTACATTTACGTTTCACACTGCAATGTCTAGCATTTCTGGTAGAATTATGGATTTATTTCATACACTAGATCAAGGATATTAACTGCTTCTGTAGTGCTCCCCTTTTTAACACAAGCCTGGAAACGACATGTCCGAAATAAAATGGTTACTATTCTTGAACCCTTTGGACTATTGGCCTAATGTTGGTCTCTTTGGAAAGGTGACTATCGGGAGTTTAGAGTCTGAATTACTTCAAATTACTGAAAAAAGTAATATAAGTGCAAGTGGAAGTTTTTTGTCTGTTTGTTTTTTGATTGGATAAAGATGCTTGTGGCTGTGCATGGCCAGCTTAGATATGCTGGTAAAACCCTGGTTCAAATGTGATGACAATACCACCAAATGTGAGTATTCTCCTTTGTTTTTTCAGAGCTATGTCTAGATGGGTTTCCAAAAAGGCCATTTGGAGACTCCAAAAGGACACTTGGTAACCAAAGAACAGCAGTCTGCCAAGCACTCTGCCAGTGAATACTGGGTACAGCTCAGTGAAGGCATTCAGACAGCGGTCACAACAGCCGACATCCAAGGGATGTATGACAGCATCACGTTGGCACTTAGCTCTGTCCAGAGCAACACATTACCTCCAGCAGGGAAGTGATCACCAACAGAGACAAGCAGATGGAGACATGGGTTGAATACTATCCTGGAGTTTAATCCAGTCAGTACCGTGTTGTTTGCATAGTCATTGTTGCCAGTGAGTGCCCGTCTACCATGGATGAACTGGACTCTGGAAGAGGCACTGGAGGAGCTCAGTAAAATTCTGGAAAAGCCCCTGGCAATGACAATATTCCCAGAGCCCTGGTCAAGTGGTGCAAGTCCACATTCCTGTACCCCTGTGTGATGTCCTCTGCCTAGGCTGGAGGAAAGGAACTGTACCACAGGATATGCAACAAACAGGATATAACAGACCAATATACAGATTGTAACTGTTTTATATATCCTCTCAAACACATTCATTATGTTTTTATGCGAACATTCACTTTCATGTCTTGACATCTGAGGCGACAGAATACATTCACGTTCCACAAATAACTGGTAGGCTAACTACGTTTATAGCAGAAAACATGCACACATCATAAACAATTGGCTGTTGAATTGATTAATTCGACTCTCATCGTCATTTCCATATAATCGCAAAATGACAAGAATAAACAGAATGAAAACTCGGATTTGCGTGAAAATTTAAATTAATATTGCAGTGGTACATCCACCGTTTGCTTTCATCTTTTAAAGTTACTGCTAGCGGAGCAGCTAAATACTTGAAGTGTGCCCTCCAGATGCGAACTATGAACCATAAATTAGTCCATATGTCTAGTCTTTTTACCTATTATTTTACCCTGACAAAAAGAGCGGAAGGTGATTTTTTCCAGTTTGTTTTTACTGTATCCCCACTGTAAATTACGAAGAACTATTGCATACCTCACATAACTGTGTCAAGCGTTTTGAGTCAATTATAACGGGCTAACAAAGAAAATCCGGATGAAAATATTCAGCAACCGAATTAAATCATTTGAATGTTTTGGTACGTAATATGCTGTCCCAGCACAAATGCTTAATATTTTATAAAACAGACTTAATGCTAAAGCAAGAAAAGAACAGAAGAACACACAAAATAATCCTCAATCTTAATTTCTCATCTGTAGACGTTGGCAGGCTATAACCAAAATTAGGCTACTGTGCCACATAACATAATGTTTGAATTCAAGTTATTATTTTGAAAATAATAAATCAGTTTGTGGCTGCAGATTTTTAAAAATGGCGGTTTGAATGAAATTCTGCGAGTACTCGACCAATCAGAAATGTTCAGCACTTGCGCCCCACCCCAAAATTTCCTGTACTTTTTGAAAGTACTACCCCCCGAGCAGGGACTTTTTGGGTGGTAAAATAAAGTCCCCGGAACTTAATTTAGACCCTGGTTCCTGTAAATGCACTGAGTTCCTCAAAAGGTTCCTAGTTCCTGCGGAAAGTTCCTGCGGTGGAAACGCGGCTATTGATTGCCCTGGGTGGTCTTCAGTCTGAACCTCCTGCTTTGTTCATTCACCCCACTAAAGATATTCCTGATGCTTCATTGAGAGTGTTTCTGTGTCTCGGTGGGTGGGGATGGTCATCTCAAGGCTCTTTGCTGTTAGTACTGAAGCAAGCATAAAAGTTTGTGGCCTGAAATCTAAGCGTGTTTTGTTTGTGTTGCCATGACATGTTGCCTGTAATAAAGGTGGTGCATCTCAGCTATCCATAGTGTGGACTTAGTACATGAGCTGCACACAAACACAGTGGTGGCCGGAAGCGGGTGAATGCAAGGGCAGCTCCACTGGGTCAAGCTTTAAAACATCTGGTATCCTTTCAGAAGAGGCAGGATGTTGTCTCTTTGAGCTGCAGAGGGGCAGGTGGAAGATCGGGCACTCCCACAGGCCCAGCAGATCAGCTGCAGCCAAAAATCATAAGGCTCACCGATGATTTGATGGACAAAAGTGATATTCAAAACTGGGATTTTACCCGTAACAGAAAATTGGCAGCCCAGTTTAGCGACTCTCATGGCACATCTTCAATGGGGAGAGCAGCACCCATGAGAAGCAACAAACACTTTCAGAGTGATTCGTTTTGGGATGATGAAGGCCACAGCCACTCTTCGACCAGGATCAGGCTCATTTTCCCAAAAAGCAGCAGTACAGCCATCCGGTGCTCGCTTTGGATTTTCTGTGGAGGACTCTAAGCAAACTTTTTGTACAGCAGATAAAACAAAAAGTTTATGGGTTCCTCAAGTACTCCTCAAGGTTCTAGGCCCCTGTGCCAAAGACATCTTTTCAAACTTGAACGGTTTACTCTATGCTCATCACCCTACCAATGACCAGTAGAGCGGTAGAGCATCTGTTACCACTGTCAACAGGATCAAAACGAGCAGCAGGTCATCAGTGCTCACTGGCAATCTGAACAATGTATCACTGCTTTCATTTGAAATGGAGATGTCAGCGATACTGGACTATGAGGAAATTATTTCATTGTTCAAACTGAGATGATCGCTCAGTAGGTAAATCCGTCCAGCCATCCATCCATTATCTATACCCGCTTATCCTGTTCAGGGTCACATGAGGTGCTGCAGCCTATCCCAGCATGCACTGGGCAAGAGGCAGGAATACATCCTGGACAGGTCGCCAATCTATCGCAGGGCACACACACCTTCACAGGTAAATATGTTGCAGCAAATATTAAATAACAAAGAATATGTCACTTAAAATGTTTTGTGTTTTGCTGAATTAAAGGAAATGTAAGACTGAACTTGTCATTTATTACTGAGTTTCAAAAGTGATTAGTAAAAAACAGTCCGCTCTAATGAATTGTTTCAGAAAAAACAGCATCAAAGTATTTTGGCAAAAAGTACATCTGTACATCTGCCACAAAAAAAGTGCATTTAAAAAATAAAAAGATAAATATAAAAAATAAGGTGCTTTTCATACAAGAGAAAAAAAATATGAAAGCTTTTCAGCCAGTTGTTATACATACATAATATGACATCACATCCATTTTACATCCGGAGTTTGAAGTGACTGCTGTGGCATCATCCTTGTCTGGGTCAGTGTTGCTGGATTCACCAACACTGCTATCCAAACACAAAATCAGTCATACTTTACTTAGCTACTTTACAATACAACATTCTAATTGCTAGATGCCTAAGTAGACAAATTTAACACATTAGGCTCAGATGAAGATACGAGAGAGAGATATATCCATTTCTAACACAGGCCTGGGATACGACGTCTTATCTGTAATGTAAACTTCATACAGAGAAACCTCTCGAGACATCTCTGTATTAGAGATGGAATGTCACCTATCAAGGCTATCTTTAAAGCACAGCAAAATGGAATTCATTCCATACCTTTACACCATTTCAGTTCAATGCTTCGCCCCTTGAGTCCATCTTTGGGTTTTGCACAGGCACTACCACCCAAAATTCCACCCAAATCATCAGAGAAAAGACAGGGGTCCTTGATGTCAGCAGACTTCTCACTTGCAGTCATCTTGCCACGCATAGACCCCTTTGTAATTCTTGAGCTCACAGTGCCCTCTTCATTCTTAATGTCGTTACAAACAGTTGATTTTGGTCAGCCTAAGGTTTGGCCTATGTCACTGATGGTTTTTTGGATTATTTCACAGCCTCATAATGGCTTCCTTGACTTTCATTACCACAACTCTGGTCCTAATGTCCTGCAGTAAGGAAGACATTTAAAACACCTAACTAATGAGAAAATGAACAGCGTTGTAATTTCCACATGGTTAAACCAAAATGTTTAAAAATACCCTTTAATAACAGCTGAGAATCTGCACTTTAGCCATATGTGAATTATTTGATAACACATCTAAAATTGTGGAGTGTTTGTCCCAAACATTGTGGAGCTCATTGTACACACACACACACACACATATATATATATATATATATATATGCTAGGAGTAGAGATTGCTAATCTTTTGTAATTTTGTTTTTTTGTTTTGTGTTCACAATACTGAGAAAATTAGGTATTGTTTCAGAAAATGTGTGAAAACAATTGAGAAAAAAATAATGTCAAACCTTGTGAAGGTAAATTCCACGTGGATATCAGTTTTTATTTTTGTACATAGATGTTGATGTGTGGACCAGCTTTTCAAGTCATGTAATAGTCAGGCTTGACAAAATGGTAGTTGCTCTAATTTGTATGGACATTGAGCACTGATGGGTTGTGTCGTGCGATGGGTTAGTTCTTGTCATTGTGTATTCTTATGTTCTAGATGGGCTAAAACACCTGTTCTCTTCCTTATTTATTTTTCTGTTTTTATGTTCTAGATTGACTTAATGATCTATTCTCCTTTTTATGTATGTTTATGTTCTAGATGGGCTGAATATCCAGTTCTCATTATCACGTATTCTTATGTTTTTATGTTCTAAATGGGATAAAGGCCTGTAGCCCCTTTTCAAAAGTCCTAATTGTGTCACACGCTATTATTCCCTTTTTAATACAACACAAACTGAAATATATTTCAGTATAATCAAATATTATTCAAGAGGCACATATACAAACTATTACACTTTCAGATGATGGTAAACTTGTGGCCTTGTTGCAAACCACTTTGATTTTCTTTTCTTAGATTTTCTTATTTTTCAAACATGAATATGTTGCAACTTATTTTCTTTAACACTGTGCTGTGAAATACATTTATTTAATAGACCATGTATTTTCATTATATTGAAGTATAGTCTATTACTGTAACTGCATTCAATGGCCAATGATTAGTATTTTGGCACCGTCCTTTTGTATTTCTGCTTGAATGGTTTGTGTAAAGTGTCAATGCAAAGTTATGAGAAGTTATTTTAATGTAATAATGTGTTTTCTTTGTGATTAGTTCCATGTATTTGACAAGCAGGTATGCGATGTTGATTTAGGTTAGACGATTAATGTTCCTTGGAGTTTCTATTCAGCCGTGGCTATGCTCGACTACACCAAATAAATCTATCATAAAAGCCTCTGCTTTCTGCAGTTATGCTGTGTGTAATATATTTGTGTGGCCAGTGACAGAATTCAACAGACGTGCGTTTCATTACATTATTTAAACCACGTTGCATTATGTACTAAATATGGAAATGCAAGGTTGTTCTCATTTCTAATTTTTTAGGAATGTGCTGCATTTGTGGAAACCAAAGAGTTTAGCCTTTTCAGGGCCAGGTTAATTGTGGACCAAACTTGTTAAAGTATTAGTTACTAAGAACTGCTGAAATCATTGGCTTGTAGTTAAAAAGCAACCAGTTGAGCATAGTAACTGGTAATCGCATCCTTCAGACAGACAGATAGGTAATTTGTTTTTATAATAATCAATAAGGTTTCCATATTCCAACCAGAACTTCTGCATCCTTGGAGGTCAAACAGTTCAGAGATAGAAATAGCAATTTCCCCCAGGGCTGCTTTGTCCTAAAATTTTGTCCTACATTTCTGAATGACTCCTGCTTTAGTAATCTGGTGAGAATTATTGAAGAGCCTATATTTAGTTGCTGGCGGAAGGTTTTGTGCATGAATCTATTTAAGCAGCAACTTTCATACACTTTGTTCATATGAGAAGTTGAGCGGTGGAAAATGTTAACCGCTGGTTGTTGACCTTTCCCACCCTTTCTCTCCCATTCGGGATCGTAAGTGGTACTACACTGCACTGTCACCACAGCACCACCCACAGCTGGCTAATGTTCTTTCGCTCGTCTGGTACCAGTCCCAGTCAGCCAGTGAACAGTGTGCTATAGGACGGTTAAGCTTTACTGCTGGTTCAAAGAGAGATTCCTCTCCCACACTGATGAAAACCAGTAACCTGTCGGTAGTCTACCTAGTAGCAGCCAGCGATGGAGGTTATGTTTGCTGGCATTAGCGCATAACCTGCCTGTCCACCAGGATCATTCTTGACAGGAAATCATACATAAAATCTAATGGGCTGGCTAGCAATGTATGCTATGTCATTACATTGATGTGTACTGGGATGTGAAAGGCCTTATGCACGCGGTCGGTGCTGAAGAAGCCAGCAGAAAACCTGGCTGACATGCTGAGAACAGCAGCGAGTGGGTGGCGAGCAGCTGTTGTGATCGTTGGGGAAAATGATTGTGTAGAGCTGTACGCCATGTTGTGATTGTTGGGGAAAATGATTGTGTAGAGCTGTACGCCATGTTGTGATTGTTGGGAAAAATGATTGTGTAGAGCTGTAAGCCATGTTGTGATCGTTGGGGAAAATGATTGTGTAGAGCTGTACGCCATGTTGTGATTGTTGGGGAAAATGATTGTGTAGAGCTGTACGCCATGTTGTGATTGTTGGGGAAAATGATTGTGTAGAGCTGTACGCCATGTTGTGATTGTTGGGGAAAATGATTGTGTAGAGCTGTACGCCATGTTGTGATTGTTGGGGAAAATGATTGTGTAGAGCTGTAAGCCATGTTGTGATCGTTGGGGGGAAATGATTGTGTAGAGCTGTACGCCATGTTGTGATTGTTGGGGAAAATGATTGTGTAGAGCTGTACGCCATGTTGTGATTGTTGGGGAAAATGATTGTGTAGAGCTGTAAGCCATGTTGTGATCGTTGGGGAAAATGATTGTGTAGAGCTGTACGCCATGTTGTGATTGTTGGGGGAAATGATTGTGCAGAGCTGTAAGCCCTGTTGTTGTGGCCACCCAGCAGACTCGTATCCACTGCAGCACCTTGGCGGGTCCTGAGAACCCAGCATGAGGAGCAGAATCTGCTTCTGCACTGTCTGGCCCAGTACCGCCACACCAGGTGGAACTCAGGCGCTCACATGTTTGAGTGACCAGACGAACAGAGGCGGGCCATTTTGCCAGTGATGTCAGACAGAGGATGCACCAGATGCGTGTGCACCCGAGCCAAAGGATGAGGGCCGGCACATCACGGAGGACATGATCCTGGTGCCGAAATCACTCAAAATAGCAACAACAGTGCCGCATGGAGAATCTGGTGTGTCGGTTTCCATGGTTTATCCAGTTACCGCACCGCTGCTCTCAAGACACCTGGGCAGAATCAGCTGGTGAGTCACGGCAGGTGACAGCAAACAGTGCCTGAGTCATTGAGGCAATGCCCCCGAGGATACGGTCTGCTCACATGGTGGCGCTCCTCGCCTCTTACCTGCACATGCGACTCACTACTGACTATTTGATATTATTGTATCTTTATCTTTACTTCACTCTAGTGTGTTTTTCTGCACCTCTGCACTTTGAACTGATGCACTTGTTGTACGTCGCTCTGGATAAGAGCGTCTACTAAATGCCTGTAATGGAATGTAATGTAAATTGTAATTATCATTTTTAGTATTATATATCTGTCATTGTAGTTATTTTTCTCTCCTTCTTTCCCCCACACTCAATCCATAGACACACACTCACACACAGACAGTCATCCTTGACAACCCTGATACTAACCACATTCACACCAAACTGCTTAAAATGGTTTTGTTTATTATTGTTTTTATTTATTTATTTATTTCTACTTCATTATTATTATTTTTCTCCCTCTCGATTCTTCACTCTTACTACATACCCACCAGTTTGAACCCATGTTGTATTCCTCAGTTTGCTTTCGCCCCTTTTCTCTTTGTTGTTTGTCTTACTTAACAATCCCTTTAATTTATTTAGGTGTCCCTGTACTTGTCTCCACTTGTTTGGTTACCACTTTATTGCACAATAAAAAATAAAAATAAAAAAGACGTGCTTGCGCTCCAACCAGAAAGGCAAATATGGGTAGACCAGAGAGCAGCGATGGCTAGCTTCTTCGGGGAAGAATACTTCTCCAATGCTCCGGCCCAATAAAATTAGGAGAGATGCTGCATTTCAACCCATCAGGAACCCCCCGATTGGTGGAAAAACAACCAACATGGATACAGACTCTGACCTTCAGTAAGTAAGATAAAAATTCTGTTACATCAGTAAACAGCTGGTCGACCAATTAAAAGTATCGAAAACACAGATTAAACCAGTTTAAGCTGGTTTAACCCCTTCGCGCAGATGCCAAATCTGGCCAGTCCAAGCCCAGTTAGGAGTTGTTCTATTTAAGGCCTTATAACTCCAGATGTGAGCATCGCAGACACTTGGAAAATGGCTTAAATGAAGCAAGACACTTGTCCATTTTCAATACTAACTTAGATTAGTATAAATCCATAATTTAAGTAGAAATAAAGTCCCACAAATGTAATTATCTTGCAAAAATGATGTTGTTCTCCTTTAGTTTGAAATGAAATACTGAGAGACCACAAACATGAAACAGGTAAAATTATACATGCCCTGGATCATAAACTACTTGACCAAACATGTGCAATCTAAGGATGATATGCAGACCTAATAAAGATCTATGAAGCAAGAAGTAAGTAGTGTACCCTGGTGTCCCCAAGTGTCTCATGTGTCTAAATTGTTCATTGCTGTAAATCATAACAAAATCATATATTTCACTCCAAATCCACTGTTTTGACCCTCACTTTCATTTTCAAGAGGGAACAACTAACTACTATTTTGTCATAAGTATGGGGGTCTGTGATACGTATCTAGAGGTCCAAAAACCTATAGAAAAATCTCTCCAAAAATGAATGCATATAAAATTATATATGATTATGATGGTTTAAGAAGAAACACTGATCACATTGAAAAATAATGAAAATTTATTGTGAAACATTGTGGTTGACATACCTAACTATTTAATCTTCTATTTTGTTCTGTACTCTACAGTATGCAATCTTTTGTTGCCTGGGGATGGGACAACATTTTACAAATGTTACTATTTATGATCACTCCAGGGGAAATTTTACGTTCATTTAGCAAATATTGTATGCCCTAAGTGACAAGTATAGCCCATGGAGATAATAATATCCAACATTATGAACGATAAGATTAAAATAAAATGATATTCTGCTGCCAGAAAAATGTTGGCAATATTCTACCTTTGCGGTAAACCAAATGTCAAACAAACAGTGCCATGAGAAAGGAGTCCTGATTTACTCTATTTTTTAATATTTGTCACACTGAATGGTTTCAGATCTTTAGACAAGATGTAATATTAGACAAAAAGCACCTGATTAAACACATCATTATTAATTCAGCCAGAAGAGCATTAGTGAGGTTGAGCACTGATTGGGCGATTAGGCCTGGCTCACAGTCGGCTTTTTAGTTGATCCCAAAGGTGTTGGATGGGGTTGAGGTGAGGGCTCTGTGCAGGTCGGTCAAGTTCTTCCACACCGTTCTCAACAAAACCATTTGTAAATGGACCTTGCTCTGTACCCGGGGGCATTGTCATGCTGAAACAGGAAACTGTTGGGGAAGCACAGACTCATCTAGAATGTGATTGTATGCTGTAGCATTACGATTTGTCATCACTGGAACTAAGGGGCCTAGTCCAAACCATGAAAAACAGCCCTGGACCAAGGGATGTTCATATATCTTTGGTCATATACATATATATAAACCTATTATTTGTTCCACATGAGTTTCACAGGAAATCTGGGTCACATGATGTGACGTACAGAGCCATATCCTTGAGGTGTTGAGGTGTTCTTGTGGAAACCTACTGAAGCTGGCAGCTCAAATTTGTTTTTGCAGCTTTATCTTTAAGATATGCAGATTATACACTTTTTCAACTGCTGATTTTACAGAAATGATTAATCATGCAGAATGTGCACAGACTTGGAACAATGGCTGTGAGCTGATAAAAATCTGAACGATTCGGATTCCAGATAGAGGAAAGCGGTTGGACAAGGTTATCTTTGTGTGTTCAAGAACTTTTTTCACCATGAGCCAAGTCAATAATCTACTGTAAATACATTAAATTGTAATACACTTAGTTTTTTTAGTAAGTATAGCACACCATCAGTGTTTCATTCATTTATTTTCTCCAGATATAAAAACGATTGCAATTCTAAATGTCCTTAATTAGACATGGTCAAAATAGAGGAAATTGTTAAATCAATGGAGTCCTTTCAAATCCAAGTGACGCCTTTTATTTCACACTTTTAACCACTCACGTCCTCTCTGATATTATTACATCTCCATTGTTTAAAAGTGAGAGATTATTGAGATTTTTTTCTTTGGTTTTTACAATACAGAGATCATGCCTTAATTTATAAACCACAGAAGAAGCCTGAATAGAACTATGTGTAGCCTTTGGCAGACAATGCTGAAGAAAAGAAAACTTTATTCCTATGTGCAGACTTATTTTACCTTTCTTTGATGAAGGTAGATCTGCTGAGAACTCAATTTTCATTCACAGTGACAACCTGGGAGAACCAGTGTGGGCAAGAAACAATCAAGCCAATCAGATGTTGGGACTGATATGGCGGGCCTAGGAATTTTAATTGATCAGGGCACTATGATTAACACCCTTTCCCTGTCAAAAGTACCTTTGGGATCTGCAATAACAGTGAGTCAGGACCTCTAGTCAGGGCCCATGTTATGTTATCACCTAAATGTACACCCTTTTTACCCACACATAACTGAAACAGGAGAAAGTGACAGTATTAGTGTTTGACTTCCATATTTTCTTCAAGCTCATCTTTCTTTTTGCAGAAATAAGTGTAACATTTTACATCAAATTGGCTATTTTTATCTTTTTATAATTACACTGTATGAACATCAGAGTAAAAGGAGAGGAGGAAAACACAGAGGACAGCCCAACACCACAGATAACAACAGAAATAAACTACAGCACATATCTCATTAAACAGGCACATGCTGTAATTACAATGCAATATACAATGAGATGGCTGTTGTGCGTTGGGTAAACGAGTTATGCGTCAGTAAAAAGGGTACACATTTGTTTGGTTCTACAGTATATTAAGTGTTATTCATTTTAGTTTTGGTGGATTTGGTATCTGTGCTGACTGGTGGTCACAATAGTTGGTTTCCATACTCCAAATCCCAGACTTCTATTCAAAACAAAACTAAACCCCCAAATAAAGCAGCATGGTTTGCTTGGGATCATACACATGTGTATTTAACAAGACAGGAAAGCACACCCTCATCAGACTTAAACTGGCAAGCCTGACTGGTCATGCCTGTGCTGTGTGTGCAAAGCATTGAGTCAGTGAGCATGTTGGCTAAGTGAATGGGGAATATCACTTAGATATATGGAGAGCCAAGGCCTAGAAATAGCACTTTCCAAATGGATAAACTGCTTTGTAGCAAACATATCATTGGCCAAAATTGATCCTCTGAACTGGTCAAGGTTGGATACAAATTCAATGAAATATCCCCCTTTGCGTTGTATTTCATTGAATTCCAGGTAGTTGTGTGACAGAGAATGGAGAAACAGCTAGCCAGCTAATAAAACATGTTTGTGTAGATTCAGCATACAACTACACAAATCAATCTCAGGGATAGAGCACCAGACTTTCTATAAGGACTGCAAGAATAAGCAGAAAATATTACTTCAAAAAGGCAGCCCATAGGCTCTTCAGCTGCTGCTGTTTTTGCTAACAGGCTAAATAATACCAAGCGAACGCAGTTAACATGGTGTGAGTGGGTGGGTTTGAAAGATAGAAGAGGAGACTTATTTTACTGTCAACACGGGCAAAGAATATTAATAGAAAATTGAGTATTTTAATAAATAAAAGTTATTGTATTCAAAGTGACAGTTGATTGGCTGTCTAGCTTACCTTACTGTAGGAACATTGCCAAATACTGATTCATAACTTGCGAATCCACATTTTGATCAAGCCACCTCAAGTTCAATTAGGCTAACATTAGCTTACATCTTACATTTACTGCTGAAAATATGCCATGACCTATGCAATGTCAACATATACCCACTCTCTATTACCATGTGTGTCATCATCATACAACTACTATTATCTACCGTACACCCAGCTAGCCAACAGCTACTATTATCTACCGTACACCCAGCTAGCCAACAACTACTATTATCTCCATACACCCAGCTACCCAACATCTACTATTATCTACTGTACACCCAGCTAGCCAACAGCTACTATTATCTACCGTACACCCAGCTAGCCAACAGCTACTATTATCTACCGTACACCCAGCTAGCCAACAACTACTATTGTCTACCATACACCCAGCTAGCCAACAGCTACTATTATCTACTGTACACCCAGCTAGCCAACAGCTACTATTATCTACTGTACACCCAGCTAGCCAACAGCTACTATTATGTACCGTACACCCAGCTAGCCAACAACTACTATTATCTACCGTACACCCAGCTAGCCAACAGCTAATATTATCTACTGTACACCCAGCTAGCCAACAGCTACTATTATGTACTGTACACCCAGCTGGCCAACATGTGCTGTGACAACGATGCCGGGCAGTCATCACATAATAATGTCTCCACGAATGTGACAAGTGAAAGGCCTCTACATTGTTGAGACGTTTTCTGTCAGTAATTTCTGACGTTGTGAGGACGTTGTGGCAATGTAACCCTTATGTCTCTCTCTGGTCACTGCCATCAGAGTACATTTAAAAACTTTTATATATGGCTTAATTCATGATTGTCCAAAAATTTGTCGAATGTCGCTTGTATTACAGGTTGCATTGTGGTGGAATATACAGCTCTAAACTTAGAGAAGATGGATGTACATTTGAATGCATGGAAGTGCTATTATTTTCTTCTAAGAGAGAAAGTTAATTCCCAGGCTCTCAGTCCCCTTTCTATTTCCTAAACCTAGCTAGCTAACAAGGGGTGAAGGGAAAGGAACGGGGTATGAGGGAGGTTGGCCCATTACCACTTATACCCAGCTGTATCCCAATGCCATCCCAGAATCCCAGAAGCCGGCCTTTTTTGTTGTGATATTATAATCGAGATCACCCTTGTAAAATAAGGTCGGATTCTTGTGAACTTTCTCTCTTCTCTTATTAACTTTCATCCAGATGCCATACTGTATTTAAGTAATGTATGCAGGATGGTGGGATGTTTGTCATGGTATGAAACGTATGTCATTGAAAGGTTGAGGGGCAAGGATTTCTCACTTTAGAACTCACTTTTTATTGGCTGAAATCACTTTGGGTGTGGTCCTAATTCATAATTTTTTGGCTGTACAATTGGTTATTCTTGTAGTGTGAACATATGCATTATGTTTGCTTGGGACAAGTGTATCCAGGCTTATATTGTTGTTATTATTATAGTTAACCTACTAGGTGACTGTAAAGCAAATATTAAATACATAATAGACTGAAGAGTACCATCACATGTGATTGCAGAAGATATAGGGTTAATTCTGGTGGCACCCTGAGCCCACGCAGGCACTGAAATCAGGCCGTACGGATTCTGACTGTCACCTCCCCCCTGACTCCTGTCCCTGCTATGGGTTAAGCTGGAGTGGCCTGGTGGTCCAGGGCCAGGGTAGGGTGCCATCAGGGCAGGCAGGGGTGGCCTCTGTCCCCAAGAAGGAGGTCATCAAACAGCCCCTTTTCATCACACAGTAAGGGAAACTTTAAAATTCAGTTACTAACTAAAAGTATGATTTTAAAAATCTGCAACATTATGGATGTCAGTTGTTAAAACATAACAACTATATTCCATGATCTTCTCATTACTCAGTATCGCCTGACCTAAACCCAACCCAAATTTTCAGAGTGTTTATGTCCGAGCTGTTAACCCAATTAAGCTCACTCTCCTCTGTAATCCTACTAATTGCTGACACATTGAAAACCCATCTAGTAAACTTGCTGTTGGTTTTCTGTCTCTTATTTACTGTTTTTAAACTTTCCCACGCACTACTGTGGCCACACACTAGATCTGTTGTGGGCCTCTCGTTTAATGATTAGCAACCTCCAATCTGCTGATTTTGGGCTGTCTGATCACAAAGCTCTGCTCTTCATGGCACCTATCCCTCTCTCTTATTAAACCTTAAATGACATATTTATTTTAGTAACTTCAAGAATGTAAATTCTAACAGTTTAACTAACGCTATCGCTGAAGCTTCTCTGCTTCCTACTCTGCCTTAGACGACATGGTAAATCATTATAACACCAGTATGTGCTCAGTGCTGTATGAGTCACCCATAAGCAGTAGAGAAGTTTCCTTTAAGTGCTCTGCACAATTGTATCATGGCCCTGCGTTCTATGACAGTAGAAATTTACAAAGATATTCTGGCTCAGGCGAAGAACTCCTATTATGGGAGTATTACTGTATTGTAGCCATGGCAACCATGGAGTTTTCTTCTCAGTAGTTCTCACATTTTTCAAACCACCAGCTCCTCTCTCCACCTGTTCTACTGAGCAATGTCATGAATTTCTCAACTTTGTCAGAAAATCAACAAGATAAATAATAATTTCCAAGATACTTCCTCCTCTGACCTCCCTCCCACCTATTGATCTCTGGTAGTTAATTTACCAGCTTATCGCATACTACTACCTTAGCCATTCCTGACTTGATTACCAAAATGAGATGTACTACTTATCCGTTTGATCATATTCCCACAGCCCTGGTCAAATCTAGTCTGAAAATTACACCGACTTTAAAGAAAGCCAGCATTGACCCTGATAATCAAAGGGACTTGGATGTGTCATATCAACCCAGCTCCAAAATGTTCTGGAGGTCAGTACCATGCTAGAATCCTTCCAATCTGGGTTCATAGCTGTGAAACTGCTTTTGTCACAGTCAGTAATGACATACTCAACACACTGAATTTGGGGTTTGCTAATATATCTTAGTGCTGCATTCAACACAGTAAATCAGAAAATCTGACTGCATAAAATTGAAAACATATTTGGCAATTCTGGCACAGCTCTCCAGTGGTTTAGGTCATACCTTAACAACAGTCTTGAGTTTATTAGCTTACATCCAGTTCTGCATCTGTCACTCAGGGTGTTCCAATGGGCTCTGTACTTGGTCCTCTGTTATTTTGCATATACATACTCCCCCTCAGTCATACTATCTGCAGATTTGGTCTCCATGATCATTTCTATGCGGAATTTAAAATTACTGATGGTCACAGAATGTCATAACAACTCATGGTCAATAAGATATTTTGAGTAGGGTAGAACTGGCATAATTGTAATAATTTTCCCTTTTTACTTAATTACTAAAAGTAATGCAATCGAAAGCTGTGAAATGTCACGACAAAGAGTGTAAAATTGTCTGCTACAATACGTTTTTTGTTGTTCAACACCATGTCACAGATGCCTCAAGAGTTAAGAGATCATGCAATTGGCATGCTGACTGCAGGAATGTCCTGTAGAGCTGTTGCCAGAATAATGGGTGTTCATTTCTCCACCATAAGTTGCCTCCAGCATTGTTTCAGAGATTTTGGAAGTTCATCCAACAGGCCTCACAACCGCTGACCACGTGTAACCACGCCAGCCCAGGATGACCAAATCCGACTTCTTCACCTGCGGGATCGTCTGAGGCCAGTCACACGGACAGCTGATGAAACAGTTGGTTTACACAACCATAGAATTTCTGCACAAACTGTCAGAAATCACCTCAGGGAAGCTCATCTACGTGCCCAACATCCTCACCGGGGTCTTGATTTGTCTGCAGTCGACATGAGTGGGCAAGAGCTCACCTTTGATAGCCAGTGGCATGCTGGAGAACGGTCCTCTTCACTGATGAATCACAGTTTCAGCTGTACAGGGCAGATGGCAGGCAGCGTGTATGGCATCGGGTGGGTGAGCGGTTTGCTGATGTCAGCGTTGCATCAAATTTAAAACATTGGTCCTAGCATACCAGGTAGTCAAGGGATCAGCCCCAGCATACCTCCACAAGATATTCAAACCCTACATACCAGCCAGATCCCTCCGTTCTGCTACCTCAGGACACCTGGCACCTCCCCCTCTTCGCACCTGCACTTCCAGAACACGTCTCCTGTCTATTCTGGCCCCACGATGGTGGAATGACCTCCCCGTGGAGGTCAGAACAGCTGAGACACTGACCCATTTCAAACGACGACTGAAGACTCACCTCTTCAGGCTGCACCTCTCCCCATCCCTCCCTACCCCCCTGTAAATGACTGTAAGCTTAGGGTTGTAACTAGGCAGCTGTTTCGTAGGTGACTTAGGTGCATTAACTGTCTCAACAACTGTTTGTATTTTTTCCATAGACTGCGTTGTTGCCGTTCTTGTTGTGTTAGTGTTAATCAGTTTAACCTTCAGGGTCCAAGAACTATGCGGTTGTTCCCTGCACTTGGACCGGTACTTCTCTCTAGGGTTTTCGTCATACTTGTTCCTGGTTATGGTTATACACTTTGTTGTACGTTGCTCTGGATAAGAGCGTCTGCCAAATGCCTGTAATGTAATGTAATGTAACGTTGTGAACAGAGTGGCCCATGGTGGTGTCATGTTTCAGCATGACAATACACGGCCCCATGTTGCAAGGATCTGTACCCAATTCCTCGAAGCTGAAAATGTCCCAGTTATTCCATGGCCTGCATACTTACCCATGTCACCCATTGAGCATGTCTGGGATGTTCTGGACCGGTGCATACGACAGCTTGTTCCAGTTCCCACCAATATCCAACAATTTCATACAGCTATTGAAGAGGGGTGGGACAATATTCCACAGGCTACAATCAACAATTTTATCAATTCAATGCGAAAGAGATGTGTTGCGTTGCATGAGGCAGGTGGTCACACAAGATACTAATCGGTATTCTGTTCATTTCATGGTATCTTCTTTTTTGGGGAATCTGTAACTAACAAATGCATATCTGTATCCCCAATCACATGAAATCAATAGATAAGTGCGATTTACGTTTATTACCTTTGAACTCAATAAAATCTTTGAAATTGATAAGTCTTGCATTTATATGTGGGGATAGACTTGCTGTTACGTTGCTTAGCAATGCCTATGAATAAGCAATACAAGTCAAATCCATGCTGATATGGAGCCAGGTAATAAATGATCAAAATTCTTGTATTTAAAATGATCAAAATTCTTGTATTTAAATTGTGAAACTGCATCTCATCCAAACCCGCTTGGTTCAGTTAAGCCGTGCCATTGTTGTGAATTAATGATGCACTCGTTCGTTTTAATTTTTCTTTCATCTGAGCAACTCAACTCATTTTACTGCTGTGAACGGGATCACAGGCATTGTATGATGTTCCCTGGTTTTATTTTGTCTAATAAAACTTACTGTTGTTGTTATTTCTTTAAGCTATTTAGTTACTGGTTTAACTGGAAATTAAAGCTGGCCCATAATGTTTAGGCAATGTTTCAATTCTGATGGAAGAACATTAGAACACATGCAAACAAATTTCTCTTATTTGTAAGATTTGTTTAGAATTTTTGAAAAAAGTGCCAGCCCAACTCTGGACCTCTTACAAATGAACGCCTTGTTAGAATCATCTGATTAGTATATCATTACCGTCGCCTTCCATTGCAGTCGTAGACTACCACCCTGCACATTGCATGACGCTCTTAAAAGAAATGAAGAGGTAATTTGAATGCCTATTAATAAATGCAGCTGCACCACACCCACTGATAATAATTCTGTATAACCCAACTCTGTTTCCAGGTGCTCCACATGCTTTGCGCTATGTACTTCTCGCCTCTGGTCCCAAAAGTGCCAAAAATCAATAGCTACACCCATGCACCCGCATACTGCAGCACTGACTGCACCTGCTTGCTGCAGCACTGACTGTGCCTATGCACCCACGCACCAGAGCATTGACTGCACCCGCATGCTGCAGCATTGACTGCGCCCAAGCACCTGGGTGCTGCAGCATTGACTGGGCCCATGCACTCACGCACTGCAGCATTGACTGGGCCCGTGCACCTGCATGCTGCAGAACTGACTGCACCCATGCACCCGCATGCTGCAGCACTGACTGCACCCATGCACCTGCGTGCTGCAGCATTGACTGCACCCATGCACCCGTGTGCTGCAGCATTGACTGTACTCATGCACCCACGTGCTGCAGCATTGACTGTACTCATGCACCCGCGTGCTGCAGCATTGACTGCACCCATGCACCCACGTGCTGCAGCATTGACTGTGCCCGCTGCACCCACGTGCTGCAGCATTGACTGGGCCCATGCACCCGCATGCTGCAGAACTGACTGCACCCATGCACCCGCATGCTGCAGCACTGACTGGGCCCATGCACCCGCATGCTGCAGTACTGACTGGGCCCATGCACCCGCATGCTGCAGTACTGACTGGGCCCATGCACCCGCAGCACTGACTGCACCCATGCACCCGCATGCTGCAGCACTGACTGCACCCATGCACCCACATGCTGCAGCACTGACTGGGCCCATGCACCCACGTGCTGCAGCACTGACTGGGCCCATACATTGTGCTTTATTGATTCTGGAAAATAGGGACCTCTGTGATTATACATTGTATGGTATTCATGTAAGCTTTACCTCAAAGCACAGCATAAAAAATAATTTAATCTTACAAAGACAAAATATGAGTCATTGGTTTGTAGTATAACTTTATTTTATACTTGACATGCTGTATGTCTTCCAACACCAAACTAAACAGATTGGCTCCCAAATAATTTAATTACTGCTTGTGTGTGTGTGTGTGCGTGTGTTTGTGTCTTTCTAGAAAAACATTTAATAAACACCTTGGTTTAAGTTTATATTAAGTGACCCTAATACCCATGTATTTACCAACATTTACGCAAGTACATATTTCAACACAGCATTTCTATGTGAATTTTGTGATCCTTACACACTTATAGAAATGTGACAGACACTTGTACATGTTATTGATGTATAAATCTCTTGAACATAATTGGCTTTGACTCCACTTTTTTATGTTTCAAATAAACAAAAGATATAAAGGGCACACTATTTTTATTTGCTTAAAATGTCAAATGTGTGCTGATATTTTTGAACGAACATTTGCCAACATTCTATAAATATTCAATAAAAACCCACATCACCGACTGTCTTAACTATTAAATGTTAAGTGTTAGTGTTACAAACATGGATTAAGCCTAGTCATGGACCAGATTGCACTTTTAATGGAGAATCTCAATTTAATCTGCATTCTAGTCCAGGATTAGGCCTAATCCATGCCTGCAAGACTACCCCTAAAAGTGCACTTTTTGGACAGCTTGTCATAATTTGGGCTTTTTGTTATTTGGTGGTTATTAATCTTCCATTTTGTTCTGCCTCTGCCTGTTCCCCTGGTGTCAGTGCACCTGAAGCATGTCGAGTAAGGCCTGTCTTTGTTTACATGGAGTTGGTAGCTCTGTCTGAACTTTACGGAAGGTTTCTAGGTAGATGTTCACAGCTGAGTTGCGAGGATCAAAATGGTCACAGCGAGCCGGTAAGCATGGACAGAGTTAGGGAGGAGCCACTGTTACTTTAGAGCAATGCCCCCACACAAAGTTTCAAAGAGCCCCATCAATCAATAGTCGGCAACATTTAGTACGCGAAGTGGGGATGTATCGGAACAGCTGGGGTGCCCTGTGAAGCACGGGCCATATGGTAAACATCGATTCAAATTTCCCGCGAGGAGAATGTTTTATGCCTTTTCTTTTTCTGAATACAGACACAGACCTAAACTAAGTTTTTCAACAACCATGTAAGAAAGAAAACATTTCTTACAAACAACTTGATTAGACTCTAAGATAAAGAGGTTTTCATAATATTACTCACATTTTTAAGCCTTTAAAAAGGGGTTTAAGGGGTTTTAATGTTAGATACCATATAAGGGTGTATAAAACATATTGAATAATTTCACAGATCTTCATAAAATGTTGTATTAAAAATATTTTTAGCTAAAGCCTACATTGACATCACGTGTTGGTACAAATGGATGTTTATGGTGTGCTCTAGCCTCTGTGAATCCATGCACATGGCAAAGGCATCCCTGCTTTTCCATCGGGGAGAGTGCGTTGAGGGTTTTATAAATTAATACAGATAATAGGCCTAAACTTTAAAGTTTTTATACACCCCCATGTCAGAGAGAAAACATAGGGATGCTAGCTACTTCATTTTTAAGTCTTTAAAAAGGGTTTAAAATTAAAATTGTGCACGTTAGGAGCCATATAGATGTGTTTAGTATCTATAGGCCGCAAAATGTTTGAATGGGTTCAAAATTGTGTTGAATAATTATACAGGATTTTGTAAAACAGTGTAATTCAAACTACTGTTTATAACGAAATATTTTACACCACCCTAAAAGTGTCAAGGGTGGGGGTTTAGGGGGTTACACACCAAGCATAAATTAGGGCCAGGACACAGCTTCTTTACTTTGGCGAGAAGTTATCAAACCACAATCAAGAATGTCTGGAGTCGACTTTTACGATGTATCCTGTAAGTACCCACATTTATTTGAGTTTCTTTTTCTAATTCTCTAAAATAAATACACTTAACGCAAAAGCCTGGTAAAGCTAACGTTGAACGAAGGTGGGTTAGCAATTTGCATATGCATTAACAACACTGCTCATGGGACCGCCTTTTGAGTTTGCTTATAAAACAGGATGACTTTTTACCAGTTCTAGAGATCTTGACAACTGATGAAGAGCTGGTGCCAAGCCTACCAACGAATCCACAAACACAGGAGCAAGTGCGGATCAACCCTGCCGAGGAGAGCACAAGCTTATCGACACCTACACTTATTTGTAAGAATCCTTTCTTTTAAACTGTTTAGTATGCTGGTTGAAGGATTTACAGTTATTTACAGATATTCTTCCTTATACAGGGCCAGAAGAACCAGAAAAAACTTTTGAAGAGGAGAAAAAATCCCATCTAAAACTCAACAAACAAAAAAAGGAAACTTTTTAGCGGTGAGAATTATTTCAAATATGTTTTTGTTACCATACTGTTGTTACAGAATCAGGTACTGAGAACCACGTGGCAGAGAGGGCCTTGGGTGAAACGGTGGTGAAACAGATCACAGCACAAAAATCCACACCGATTGAAGAGTGCGGTAAGTCTATTAAGAACTTGTGGTACTTGTAAGTTTTGATGAAAAGTATGGTTTGAAACCAAAGCGGCTAAATATTGGGCTTTTCTGCAGCAACAGCTGAGGAAAGCAACCAACAGGCCCGAGAATCACACCTCCAGGAGCAACCAGCTGAGGAAGCCCCTGGACACAGAGAGGACGGCAGTGCTGAGGAAAGCACCCAACAGGCCCGAGAATCACACCTCCAGGAGAAACCAGCTGAGGAAGCCCCTGGACACAGAGAGGACGGCAGTGCTGAGGAAAGCACCCAACAGGCCCGAGAATCACACCTCCAGGAGCAACCAGCGGTCAAAACAATTCTCAAGAAGCCAGAGGACACCCGAAAGACGGCCCTTTAAGGTACAAGCCCATTTGGACTACTGATTGATGGGGCTCATCTACCTAGAGACCCTCCGCTTCTGTTTTGTCGCAGGAAATCGGCTAAGTAACTAACGCGTGTGCTTTTTTCTACTTTAGCTTTCTTAAAAACCTCTCTTATACTGCTTTAACACTCCCCGATTCGGCTTGTTAAGACTTTGCATACTTGCCTGGGCTTGTTTTCTTTAAACTAACGTCCAAAGCACTGCTTTAAAACTTAGTTATTTACATATTCTCACATATTGCCTGTTTAACTGGTAAAGGATTTTTAAAAAAGTTTCAAGTTGCACAAGCATTTTTCCGCACAAGGAGTGTAGTTACACCAAGCATTCTGAACATTTAAATTATTTTTTATTTTATTTTTATTTATTTTTTCTATTTTTTATCCTCACCATCTGGCAACCACAACCCCCCTTTCCCCATCCCCTTATCCCTCACCAACCAAACCATATCAGAGGTCAAAAGGTCAAACTGATCAATCAAATCTTGACAATATGTACATCATAGAAAACCGGACCATATCAGAGGTCAAAACGTTAAGGGGACAGGGCAAGGGACGGGGCATCAATCAATCATTTTGACAATAGGTGCATCATATATTCTTCTCACGTAACGCTGAGCATTGAAAAGATGGAGGCCTGTTACTGAACACAAAGGCTCGGTGTTCACTTTGGTTTAGGCCGTGAAGTTTGGGAACTTTGTAATGGGCTAGAAATGAGCAGATCTTGCAAAATAAGCACATTCATACATGTGCTAGTGGCTAGTGTTTCAGGAACAGTGACTAAAGTGACATCTGCATATATGATGTCTTTCTATGGGAAAGACATCAGTAAATAGGGTCAGAAATTGTAGTCGAAAGCGCACATTTGACGACCGTGATGCTCATGCATTTGTGTGATATGTAAGGTAAAACAGAAGAGCAAATCTTCCTCAGGTGACTGAGAATGTCATTGCAGGATGTGAGCAGACTGTATCAGCAAGAATAGTGCGTAGACAACTACATAGAGAGGGATATTTTAGTGGGGTTGCAGTGCATAAATATGCATCAGATGACAAATGTGCAGAATAGAGGAAATCAGGAAGGGGAGAATACTTTTTCACTGTATAATATACATAGTGCAGATTCATCCTCGATATGTAGTCCAGGATCTTTAAGCATTCTAGCTTTTTTGTGTTCTTGCTTAGGGAACAAAACTTTTTAAATATGAAGTCTCACTAGTTTGTAAGAACACCACAAGTGCAGACAAGAAAATATATTGGTCATCTACAAAGCAGTGCACTTGCCTATTATTGAGTATAGTTGTTCAGTATACTATATGATAAAGTTGTTAATTAGGTGAAAATTTGTTTAAATGTAGTGTACTCAAAATCCCAAGATGATATACTTATTTCAGGGGTTTTGTTGAGTATATTCAGGAGCATAATTTCCAGGAAGTGAAAGACTATTTTGGTCCCACAATACACTACTTCCCTCTAAAAATGAGGCAAAGTTTTGCTGATGTACAGCCTTCAGTACAGTAACAACAACATGTGAGCCTGGCCACACTAGTATGGCACAAGCAAGGACCTATTTTCCAGCCACACTGTGGAAGTGTACTTGTGCTACCATTGCACAAGTACACTTCCACAGTATGGTTGGAAAATAGTATACAGGGTGCATGGGCCCAGTCAAAATAGTATACAATATTTTTTGCATGCTGCCCATACGTACACACTAAACAGTATGCAGCATAGTACATATTTTAAGGACACAGTAGTTAGGATGTTGATTTGGACGCAGCCATTGAGAAAGCCCCATGGATTAGTGCGCTTTATACCCCAGTGAAACAGGAAACCGTGGGAGGCCACAATGCAGTTCGCTAAGACTGAGATAAATGCAAAAAACACTGTATTAATGCTGGTTTATTTTTATTATTAAAGGTCGAATCAAAACACAAATCTTTTTGGAAAAAAAAAATATTTGAACAATTTTGTTAGTATATAATTTTCCATTTTATAGCACACACAGCCCTCTTTGCTCATCTTTGTCAAGGGTGTAAATACTGTGTTGATCGCATTCATTTTACCTTCATTCTGTATTGTTGGCACTGCTTACATTTTTTCTTCTCCCCTCTTGCTTTTATAAATATAAGATGTGCAATGTGCTGTACAGAGTGGAGAACATGCTGTTCTCTCAGGCTGTATTGTACAGTAAACTACGTACAGTACTTGATATTACACACAGGATTGAATAGCAGAGCACTAGAAAATTACTTCTGGGCACTGCCCCAAACATCACAGTAAAAACAGCACCATTACAAGCTTTAACCATAATTACAAAGGGTAGTCTGTGTGAACTTAACTCATTAATTATCAAGCAATGAAAGCAACAGGTCATTACCCAAAAAAAGCTTGTGTCTATGCGATGAACACCCCACAATTATGCATTTCCTTTGCTTAGAACAATGACACTTCTCCAGGGAAACTTACCCAGCTTAAATTCCGACATTTAAACTATCTGTCGTGCTTCTATACCACTGGCCTGTCTGTCAGGAGCATCTGAGGCGGCATTCCACAGTCAGAGCGTTCCAAAGTGCAGATTCAGCCGGGAGTTTGGCTCTCTCAGCTGCGTTTCCGTGGTCACACTTCATTTCTCTGCGGTCTTTTACACAGTGTTCTAGTTTTGAAAATAAATTGTAAAAATGACTCTCTAGCCCTCCAGACTGTGGACAACAGTAAGAACAGTAAGAATTTTGTTGTTAAAAGGGTCTGCTGAAGCAGCTAGGGTTTCACTCAGCTAAAAATATAAAAGACTCTTGAGTACTACCAGCTGGAAGAAGAAATAGTGTAAACACTAGTGAAAAGAATGTCAAATATAAATTATACAGAAGGAGAGGGGATGGTATGATTTAGCATGGAAAAATAAGGCAAATGAGTGAGAAAAAACAATGTGTTATGTAAGTATTTTGGACTTAAAGAAACACCTCAGTTCCAGCAAGCCTAATCCTTGGGGGGGGGGGGGGCAGAGCACAGCCCTGCTCTCTCTCACAGTATAACTCAGCAACACACAGGTGGCAATTCTATGCAAAAGGACTCTGCCGTGCACTAACCCTGGCCCCTCCTCCTTGCCCCCTGGCCCCTCCCCCTTGGCAGCGGAGCAGAAAGCCGCGTGCGGAACATCTCTGTCCCCGCCCACTTGCGCTCAGGTACACAGCGTCCCCTCCCGCCTGCGGTCAGGTACACAGCGTCCCCGCCCACCTGCGGTCAGGTACACAGTGTCCCCTCCCGCCTGCGCTCAGGTACACAGCGTCCCCTCCCGCCTGCACTCAGGTGCACAGCGTCCCCTCCCGCCTGCGCTCAGGTACACAGCGTCCCCACCCACCTGCGGTCAGGTACACAGTGTCCCCTCCCGCCTGCGGTCAGGTACACAGCGTCCCCGCCCACCTGCGCTCAGGTACACAGCGTCCACTCCCACCTGCGCTCAGGTACACAGCGTCCCCGCCCACCTGCGCTCAGGTACACAGCGTCCACTCCCACCTGCGCTCAGGTACACAGCGTCCACTCCCACCTGGGCTCAGGTACACAGCGTCCACTCCCACCTGCGCTCAGGTACACAGCGTCCCCTCCCACCTGCGCTCAGGTACACAGCGTCCCCTCCCACCTGCGCTCAGGTACACAGCGTCCCCGCCCACCTGCGCTCAGGTACACAGCGTCCCCTCCCACCTGCGCTCAGGTACACAGCGTCCCCTCCCGCCTGGGCTCAGGTACACAGCGTCCCCTCCCGCCTGGGCTCAGGTACACAGCGTCCCCTCCCACCTGCGCTCAGGTACACAGCGTCCCCACCCACCTGCGCTCAGGTACACAGCGTCCCCTCCCACCTGCGCTCAGGTACACAGCTTCCCCTCCCACCTGCGCTCAGGTACACAGCGTCCCCTCCCGCCTGCACTCAGGTACACAGCGTCCACTCCCACCTGCGCTCAGGTACACAGCATCCCCTCCCACCTGCGCTCAGGTACACAGCATCCCCTCCCACCTGCGCTCAGGTACACAGCGTCCCCTCCCGCCTGCACTCAGGTACACAGCGTCCCCACCCACCTGCGCTCAGGTACACAACGTCCCCTTTCCGGACTCTCCTGGGTCACAGGAGCTGGGTCTAAAGACCAGCCTCAGTCACAGCTCATCAGAAAAACAATCTATTCTGCCAGCCTTTCAAACCTCACCCGCTCCAGTGAAGCCACCTTATCTGCTTAATCTCATTAAGCCAATATCCTGTCAAGTTGTAAACTAGATATAGTCATCCTTTAAAGAGTAGTGTGTTTTATTGTAATATGGGTTGATAAGGAACGACTGCTCCATTGTAATCTTTGAACCAGCCACGCCTAGGTTGTGTTTACACCGCCTGGTGAAAGTGACCCAATTCCGATTTTGTTGCTCATGTGACACAGATCAGACATGTACTGTGACCAGGGAAACAGCACACGGAACTGGATATTTTCACATCCATTCTGGGCCACGTTCACGTGTGCAAATAAATCTGGACTGGAACATGATATCTGCCAATGTGACTGCACTCTGAACGCTCAGATTGGAATTTCCCCAAACATTTCGATTTGCACGTTATTCAAAATGCAATATTGCTATACTTTTTCGCATTTAACCCCACTCTCTGCCAGTAATGTTAAATGTTAAAATAATTATTATTTCTGTCTCTTTTGTGTCCATCACAGATGGGATATGGCTGTGCCAGCGTGGTTGTTTATTTCCATATCATTAATCAAACTCTTGTGTAAGCATGTGGGTTGTTTGAAATGTGAACCATTTTAAAACAGGTATCAGACATAACTCACTTTTAGTCGTAGATAAAAACAGGCGGTCAAAAACTTGGATATAGGCAAAAATTTGGAACTGGGCATCAGCAGCTGTTGTGTAAACCAAGCCTGAGATTACAATCGCTGAGGTACAAGAGTTCTAGTGCCTGTTTTCCCCTACAGAGATGGAATACACTGTAAGATGGCGTAAATATATTGGCTTTTTGGAAAACATAAGATTAACCATATTTTAGAGGAATGTGTTTTTCTACAATATATTTGCCGGTATATTTGGCAGTATCTTGATAATATATTATTTCAGTACCCTGAAGTTTATTCCACTTCGCTAAGGGTAAACCTGTGGCATGGCTAGCTCGTGGCTAGTATCCTAGTGGTCCAGTATCACTAAGCTAATCACAGCTTGCTCTTGCCTCTTTAACCTGTGATCATGTCTTTAAATTGGGATTTTGCAGATTAAGTATATAATAGCTTTAAAGTTGCAGTAATTTACCCTGGTATTGTTCAACTAGTGTTTAGCCATCATTTGAATATTTTCACCAAATTCAGAATATTTTGTAAGGCCTTCTGGATTTTGCTGCAACCTCATCGATTTGTCTGCCATAGTCAAGTTTCCAAATGCGATATCAAACCGGCAGAGCAAAACTATAAACGCACTGTAATTAAATGACTGAACACCTAATTATTTAGGTGTAGGCAGCAGCGGTTGGTGTGCTGAAAATTGGTGGGGTGGACAACTTCACTTTGAACTGATCAAACTTTTTTCATTCATTTTCCTTCTTTAACAAGCATGCCGACGATCTGACTAATCAATTGGCAAGTAACACACAGCTTCTTTTAATTTTTATGCCTCCGCGACGGCACAGCCATGGCTGGAGGCATTATGTTTTCGGGTTGTCCGTCCGTCCCAATTCTCGTGAACGTGATCTCTCAGGAACGCCTTGAGGGAATTTCTTTAAATTTGGCACAAACATCCACTTGGACTCAACTGATTAGATTTTGGTGGTCAAAGGTCAAAAGTCAAGGTCACTGTTACCTCACAAAACACGTTTTTGCCTTGGTTGGTGGAGGCATACAACCTCGAGGCGGTATTTCTAGTTTAAATTTAACTTAGAAAAATCTGTTTTAAATTCTAAGTACAGTACACTTAATGTAAAAAGATACTCCACTCCATGAACTACTGCATTTCAGCATAACCAGCAATAACAAATCCTGCACTTCAAGATTGTTTAAAATCTAGGCATTGCAGATTTTTGCCATGAATATTCTCAGAGTGTGCACGTGGAGAAGGATCAGGTCTACATGTATCCACAAATAATGTTGAAAAACTGCATAATTTTACAATGCAAATAAAAATATCATTGTTCATTAATAGGCTATTTGAAAGCCGGCTATATCTGATGGTAAAGAGCATTCTGTGAGTTAATCGCCCTATTGTTAATCAAGGAAAATGGCTGAAAGCAGGTTGAGACCAATAATCAGTTTAAGGGAATCTTTTCTGCCCCTCCAGTTGTTAGCTCACCAAGTGCCACTGAGTGTAAGGGTCTGGTGTTGGCTTGGAGTGTTAGGGCCTGGTGTTGGTTTGGATATCTGGCAAGACTGATAACTGCCATCTTTTTAACACAATGATCGGGATCTCATTTTCCAAGAAAATGTTTTCCTTGAGTTGACACCTGGAAGCCACTGTTATAGGGATCCAAGATAGGCAAGGACCCCACATCTGGGGGACCTTATGCAGATCCACATTTGCTGTCCGCACCAGCAGCAGCTGGCAGATCAGTGAGTTAGACACCCTGCTGGAGCTCGACCTATTTTCAGAGTCACTCTCCTATCGGTTGCAGATCTGCTCGTTAAGCTGCATGTGAAAAGTCTTCCTCCAGCTCATGACTGGGTGTGTGAACCTGACCTGCGAGTCTCGGACAGATAAGAACCCGTGGGTGACGTCACGTGAGAGAGCGCATGCCTGTCTACTCTCGTCTAAATCAAGGACAGAGGTGGCAGCAATGAAAGCTGATTACTGTAGTTTAATGAAAAGCTTGAATGAGCCCCATGATGAGGGACTGAATCTGGGCCATGCCAGTACCGACTGTGACTGGTAACTCTACAGGGCCATGTGAAATTGCTGATTGCATTCTCCAGGGAGTGGGAGGGTTCAGTCAGTTAGGGGTCTGAATTTTGTTCCTCTCTGTTGACCCTTTGCTGGTCAATGAGGAACCCGTGCACCGCCCCTCACCCCCCGGAAAAACAAAAAAAAAACAAAAAAAAAAACTAAAATGGTCATTTATTGAACAAGTGACAACCTTTGTACGAGCATCCAGGTCATTTCAGTAAATAAAAACTGATGTAATTCATGACATCTGTCAATTGTAACATTTTATTACTCAGAGAGTTATAGCCTATAAATTTTTGCATGTAGGCCATCTAATCATTAGCTAGCCACAGAGCAAAGGTAAATGTTCAACTACAAAATAGCCCAACGTCAACCATCAGATCAGATTAAATTAATTAGCCCTTGCTCAATGAGCTCGTCTACTTTCCTCACTGTTCAGTCTCACTGGGTCTGAAGGTGCGCTTGTTTCATAAATGTGAATATGTAAAGCAGGACAGGGCATGGCATTGGGTTCCGATAAGGTGCTGTGATGCAAGGCGATCTTCGGGAAGCCTTGAATAAATCACCACGCGTACCCCAAAGTCTCGTTACATCAGACAGGCTGTGCATTGATGAATGTGCCGCTGCTAGCTTGCCAGAGCAGTGCAGCACGCACTAATGATGATATCCAGATTACTGATGAGGAATTGGGTGATTTTATGCACTTTTCTTGTAGTGGTGGGCTGCCACTGCTATGGGAATGTAGCGTAAACACTTTATTGACCTGCATGCAAACATACAGCATTTAAAACATACAATACACTGCAGCGGTGCACCAGCATTGGTATGAATCGAAAAAAATTCAAATTCCTAGCTCATTGTGTTTTTTTCAAATTTGTAAAGAGAGCGAGGAAAAAAAGTCTTACTCAATTATCCTCACAGTTGCAGCTAGAAGCCAGTGAATAAAAGATATCGATGATTAATATTTTATTTTTAAAATATTTTATTATGACCGGCTATCATATGAATGACAGCAGACTTTCAGTACTTCTTTATATATTGTCAGAGGCCCATTGTGTCACTTCACAAGCGCATAACAAGCACAAACATGTGTGAAAAATGTCTCAGCTATTGCACATTCCTCACATGTGCAGAACCCGATTACTCTGAACCCACACACAATAATTGGATGCCATTTTGCCCAAGAGAACCATTCATTTGAAGGGAATGTGGAAGGAATCCTTATTAGCCAGTGCTGTCACGTCTTCCCCATGCCCTTCATTACAAATGTATTACCAGGAGAATGTGCAGACGTTCAGGTGTAATATCTTCATTTAGGTAATACATTATGAATGTTGTTTGTTGACTTCAGAATGTGCAGATGGGCTGAACTAATAAGGGGGTTATGACTGTGTGTGATTTATCCTTGATGTGTGTAATGATTGCGTATGATTGAGATTCTCTCTACTATTGTCTGCCCATGTTTAAGCTTTACCTTCATGGGGACAACCGATTAAATCTAGAGCTAATTCTGGGACAGCCAAGAGTCTGTGCACTGGACCTGTCAAACAAGCAAGTAGATAAATGGACAACATGCAAGTTTTTTTTTTTTTTTTTGCTTTTTTTGTCATTATGTCTGACCTGTTTTAGAGATTGATTCACATTAATATTCTTTGGCATGGTCTAAAGTAATAATGCGCTGATAAAAAAGTCAGACCAGCAGGGTTTTCCAGTAAGCAGCCTTATGGCCCCTGCCAGTACCAGCATGATAGGGGCTTTTGAAAACATTTTTTTTTACCTTTGAGTATTAAAATGTACTTGACTCAGCAAATCCAGAAAATCCATGCACTCACTTAAAATTTAAGTAAAAAAAAGAAATCTGATTTGTGGCATGCCAAAGAAAAAAGGTCATGGTCTGGAACATTCTTTGTGTTGGACAAACTGTGTGCTTTGCACATTCTTCTTGGTCTACTGTAGATATTGTTGAAAATACTCTCATAAGACTTATATAACATTTTCAATCTGTGGAGATTGAAAGAGTTGCACATTGTGGGAGTGAAGGTGCTCGCATTCTGCTCCAGTGATGTTTGCAGTCAGTTAACTCTTTCACTACATGTGCAACACACATAAAAGACCAGCTGTCAAATTTATGGGAAGAGAGGTGTTTCCAGTTCTCATTCCCCAGCATAATCCCTGAAGCAGAACAAGCCGAGAACTGAGAGTGTGCAGACAAGCGTGTGACATACAGCCCTGTATGCTGCTGCTCCCGTTCCTATGGTTGGGAGTGTGATGTTCCATGAACCAGGAAGCCATCAGACATTACCAGGCAATCGTTGATTTGGGGAGAACAGTTTTTATTTGTTCATGCAAGCTAGTGAATTATGACAGGGTGCCTTGGCTCCACAAATGATGCAGTCTCAAAATCTCACGTGACTGGTGCTTTGCAGCCATTATTATCAGCTGTAGGGGAGTCGGAGGTGGGGGTTGGGGGGGGGGGGGCAGTGAAGGACACTCACTAGGGCAGTTTAAATGTTATAACATATCGGTGGAAGCAGCATTAACTGGGGACTAAGTGAACTGGACAGGATGCACTGATGATGTGTTCCAATGTGAGAGAACTACCCACAATGAGTTTGTTTTAAAAAGGGTTAATAACAAAAAGAATGACATGTATATAGCACTTTTCTCACACTCAAAGTGCATTACAGTGATGAGGTGGAAACTCTACACCAATGTGTAGCATCTACCTGGGTCATCTGAGGTGAGGTCTTTGATGACCACAGGCTGGCTAAAACAGATATTTTTCAACACCTAACTTGCACAGTTCCCATTGCTTTATTGCCATAATATTGGCCTTTACACACTTCAGAAGTTTTGTTGAAATAAAATCAACTCATGGACTCTTGGAGGACTTTAAGTCTTTGAAACCTTTTCTGCTGATTTTGCATACATATTACATATCAGCAGTATATGAATTGCAGGTTGATTTTAAAGGCTGAGTTCTGTCAGTACATGTCAGGGGGCATTGGTGGAAATTAACGAAGGGTAAATTCCTCATGAATAGCAGGACGTGTTTCTGTGCCCAGAGGATGGCCGAATACATGGAACAGCTTACCAGGCCAGGGAGGCAGAGACCGTCAGGGTGTTTAAGGGTTAAAGAAATTGTACTGTAAGCTGCATTTCATAAATGATCATTTTATCCCCCTTTCAAGTCCATGTTAATAATTTAACAGTGTGACCTGAAACGTGCAGTTTAGAAAGAAAAAAATACATTTTGGGGCATGTACATTGTAAAGATGTATGGGATGTCAAAGAGAATAGAGAATATATACGAAAATACCTGCATACCTTATGATTGATTTATTTTGGATAATTTTATTAATACAAAGTATGGCAGTCAAATTAGATTTTGTGGATCAAACATGTGATGTGTTAGTTTGTATGGAGCCTCATCAGATGCAGCTTTATGTCCTCTACAAAGCTGCCAAATTGAAATACTATAGATCTTATGGCTTTTTGGAAAGTGCGGTGCTTTGCTGCTTGGACCCCTGTTTAGGCACAGAGACTGTTCATTGGCTGAGCCATACAGTTGCCAGGTTGGTAATATACAGTAGGTTTCAGAACACGCATTGCCACATAGACGCTGAGGTACTGCCCAGGTCAGCAGCTCCTCAGTCACATAATACAGTTGTTGTTGTTGACCGCAGTTGCATTTTGGCAATCAGCAGACGCTTTGACCCAGATTACATCCAATCAATTTTTTATTTTTCACTGAAGTAATTCAGGTTGGGGACCTTGCTCAAGGGCACAGCAATGGCAGCTCAGCAGGGAGTCAAACCCACCCCCTTGGGGTTATAAGCGCCGTCCCCCAACCATTACTCTGCACTGCTGTCCCACCTAATACACACAAATTTGCTCAGCGTGAAAACAAGTAATTATGAGAGCACAGACTGGGGGCTCACACAGGTGCTTGATTAAAGCACACAGTGAATTCCCATTCCAGAGCCTTGAGGGCCCTGGAGACAGCGCTTATGAGTCCTTCGGTGCAGTGTACGCAATCACGTAGACCGTCAAACTTTGACGCTCTTGTACGCCACGTACACTGAGTCATGTGACTTTCCCACTCGATTGTTATTCTAATTTGAGCCAAATTACTTGCAAACATTCACAGAAAGCTCAAATTTTCAAGAATCTTAAGAACATCTGCCCTTTGAAAATGCCCATGAGCTACTGTATGTTGATCCTCAAAGGGATTATTATAAAAGTATTACACCATTTAATATGTTTAGCTATTATATCAAACTATATTTGTTATATCCGCCTCTGCTACTTCCCCGGACACGCCCTCAACTTCCCATTCGGTAGCTCCCTAATCTGTCACCTTCCCGGTAGCTCCCGCCCTCTCTCTCTCCCTGTGTGTCTGTGTGTGATTGTCTGAGTGGAGACAGATGTACTGGAGTCAGAGCAGAAGCGCCACCAGCTGCATCTCATAATCAAGACTCCTACAAATACTCAGCTCTGCCACATCCACGCTGCCAGATCGTAGCCTCTGCTCAGTCAGTCTATGCTTCTAGCCATTTTTCCTATCGCTAGGCCTAGCTACTCTGATTTGTTTAACCGAAACCTGTGTTTTTCCCCTTGCAGTTCCGTTTGCTCTTTCTCCAGTCCCTGTCTTCCGCCCCCGCTTCGTCAGCCCTGCTCCCCTGTCCTGGACCCCGCTCGGCTCACTTCCCCCTTGGATTCTACTCCGGATCTGCTCAGCTCGGTTCCCCAGCTCTGTGTTCCACTCTGCTCAGCTCCTCCTTGGATTTCTCTCCAGATCTGCTCGGCTCGGCCCCCCAGCTCTCCCTCTGCATTCACCCCTGCCTCCATGGCCAGCTGCTAGCCCGGCTCCCCATTCTTCCAGCTATCTTCCCAGCTCTGCCCACTCCCTGGCTGTCCATTGTCTGTTCCCTCTACCCCTAATAAATACTCTGCTTTACCTTAATTTGGTCTCCCTGCCTCTGTTCCTTGCACGTGGGTTCACCAGCCTAGAGCCCCCTTAACAATATTAGCTACTTGTAAGTGTATGCATCCTCTGAAGGGGAAAGAAATGCTGCATGTATTTAAAATGTGCACTGACAATGATCTCTAAAGAGTTTGACACAAATAAATGCATCTTTCACATTTTCTTTGTTTTTATTTATTTATGGTCATTTATGGGGGCACTGCAGCATAATGGTCAATGAAATGGGCTTTTACCTGTGAGGCTGCAGGCTAAATTTCCAGGTGGGGCCCTGCTATTGTATCTATGACCAAGATACTTAAACTGAATCGCTTTCGTAAATAACCAATTACATGACTGTTTTATGCAGAAGATTGTAAGCAGTGTCAGTCACTCTTTGTAAGACCATATACATAAAGTGCAATTATTACTGTTGTTGTTAATATTTATTTTAGCAGGTTTCACTGTTTCCAAAAATAAAATTGATAAAATGTATAGAATGTGTGAAGTGTGGCAAGAACAAATGGTAGTTTTAATTCAAATAAAATATTGTCTAGTACATTTATCTCTTTTGACGATCATGAAACATTGGAACAGATCTTTTTAAAGGTACAGTGAGCCTTTGCTGTCTAGTGTAAACACTTTGAACAGCTGGTCGTACTTTGCACTGGTAATAAAGTTTCAACAGTCACTGGGCCTTTTATTGAGGAAGAAGGCTTTAGTCTGCCGAGGGTCTGTCGCTCATGATAAGCAGTTGATTTCGCTGCGTTATTCCAGCCCTGACCTGAATCACTACCACGTGTTCCAGGTCTCTAGCAAACGTGAGAACTAGTGATGCTGTTTCAGGACCATACTCTTTTTCTGACAGATAAAAGCATGTAAGTTCAGTGGTCCACACATATGCACTCATTTCAGTGCAATTGCAGAATCATTTAAATGGAGATTACAATACAAAAGCTTCAGAGCATCAAGGAGAGGTCAGTTCAGGTGAATGATATCATGCCCCCCCCCCCCCCACACACACACAGACACATTCAAAAGGGTGATGGGAGAATAACAATCCACTGAATTTCCACAGACGACACACTGTGACTCAGTGCACAGTGCACAGGCACAAAGCCAGCCTGCCACCGTGTCTGCGTTAATTACTATATCCTCTCAGGAAGATTAAGAGATGGCAGGGTGACTTTCTCACAACATCTCTCTGACCATTGTGCTCTCTCTCTCTCTCTCTCTCTTTCTCTCCCTCCCCCTCTCTCTCTTTATCTCTATCTCTGGTCATTTTTAGTCTATGTTGATGGTTCTATAGTCTTGAATTTATTTTCAGTTTCGGTTCATTATTTGTAAACACCGAAAGAAATGTGTGTATAATTTCATTCGATAGCTTGAGTTAATTCCTGCAAAAATGTTTGATGCGTATTCAGGGCTGGCCCGTGGCACAGGCGGACCAGACACTTATAACATGATGCGCTGAAGGGGTTGGAGACCAAATTCTTCAATGTGGTAGTGGATTCAGCCATTGGATCCATTCAAGAAAGATTCAAAATATTGGGAGAGGTGTGGGACAAGTTTGGAGTTGGTTGAAAAGCCATTTGACAAGCTGTCAAGTCAGTGTCTGTTGCTGGGCAGCACACTAACACAATTAAGGTATTATATTTGTAGCATACGGTCCAGTGGAATGGATTTGTCTCGGTCACGCCTACTGGTGGAGAGAGAACATGCACCTGGGTTGCATTAGCTAAGCAGCCCAGGTGCTTAAAGGTGTGTTCTTCTCCACGGTACAGGGCCGATACCGGGAGCACACACTGAGAGAAGGAGTGTGAGTTTTGTTTGTTGGTGCACAAGAAGACGGAGAAAGAAACTGCCAGCTGAAAAGTGGGGGCAGGCAAAACAAAATCTTGCCTGTAGGGCCACCTAGGATTGTACTGTTATGAAATTTGATACACATAACTTACATGGGTCCCTCTTTGTAAATTTCCTAAATTTGAATAGGTTGGATTTCAAGAAGGTGTGGTCAATTATCTTTCCCACAATTTATGCATATTCAGATTCAATTTTCTTTAAGGATCTTGATCATGAGGGTGACATGCTGCTCAGGATTGTTGCAGAGAAGCTGTCTGAAGGTTCCTGCCAAATCTCACACAATGTGGGTTTATGGAGCCAATGCAAATGATGCAATTGCATGAAGCACCACCTATGGGCTATATTGCACTATAACACTACATTACTATTTCGGTTTCTATTATCCCCTGAAGTATCATTGCAAGCTATCTTAATTTGGGGCCATATGCATAATTTAGGCATGGTCAGCCATTTTGGTGAAATTTAAATTGTGCTACAGCCATCTCTGGACATGTCTAAATTTCCTTCACAGTGTAATGCAGGGACGTGCCGTAGACCATCCCTCCCAAATTTGGTGAGAATCGGACAAACATTGTAATGCTTTCAAAGTTTAAAGCAGAACCTTAACATCAGCCCTTTATTTAATTGGCAGCCAGTGCATTGATGCTAACAATGGGGCTGAATAGCTCAGGAGGTAAGACCGATTGTCTGTCAGTCGGAAGGTTGCCGGTTCAAACCCCGCCCTGGGCATGTCGAAGTGTCCTTGAGCAAGACACCTAACCCCTAACCTCTAACTGCTCTGGCGAATGAGAGGCATCAATTGTAAAGCGCTTTGGATAAAAGCGCTATATAAATGCAGTCCATTGACCATTCATGCTTCTTTTTTATAGAAAGCATATAAAGAGTTGCATTTTGAGCCAACTGGAGGTTCTTTGTGAGATATCTGTTAAGCCACAGGGGTTGATATTCAGCTCAAATTTCCACTGGCCACCTGGGCCAGTGGTTTTCGAAAGTTACTGGCCCCCACATGGAAATTACAGGCCCATTTGCAAACCATTAGGTTTTGATTCTGCCAATTTAGCATTCTCATTCAGGCATGTCTACATTATAATTCAGACACAAACAACTAGTGATACACAATTTATTATTATTTTTATATTATTTTACCTTTTTTTATTTTTCAACTGCTTTAGCAATATGCTGCCGGGTAGAAGAAGACTACTCTGGAGACGTTTTACTATGGGCATCAAAAGTGAGATCAGGGTCAGTGGTAATGCCAAGGTCTGTCACTGCCACATTCTGCACAAATAAACAATCCTCAAGGTTCAAAGAAAGGTCAGGCAAATTCTGTCTGTTCTCCTGGACCTAAACCCCACATTTACATTCTATCTGACTGGGACGAGTTGATGTGAGAGTTTCAGTTTACCAGGAAGAGAGCATCTCATAGTGGCTGCCCTGCATGCTTTGCATTTCTTCTAGCAGGACAATCTAATTTAATCTAATCTAATATATCTGAAGAGACCCTGTCCAAAATATGCCTTGTTTTCTGTTTCGACATTTCCACAGCAGCTTTCACCAGCTGTTTAATTTTGAACCTCTTACCGTTAACCTTCACCTTCACCAAGGTTGTCTAGATGTTACTTGCGAGCTAACAAACCTTCACCTCGATCTTCACCTTGTTTAACTTTGACTGAGGGGTGAAATAACTGCTGTGTACTTACTCAAATTCCATGTGTCAACGAGAAGCAAAATATTTCAAATTAATTCACTGTTAAATAAAGTCATTTGAAGTACCTCTGAGAAGCAAAATGTAAAGACAAATCGATATTGTAAAAAAAAAGAGAAAAAAACTATGTCGTTATAAAGGTGCAGCATGTTCAGGTGTCTAAAATAAAAGGAATAAAAATGAAGTTAAGGTAATAAAAGGTGATATGGTAGCAAAGTTCACATCCAGGTATATGTCATATTTTTCAAAGGTAGGAAAAATATTAGTACACTGGAAGTCATTGACATCACAGCTAGAACTATACCAAGCGCATAAAAACATACACCAAAGGAAACAAAAGCGCTAAAACATAAAAAGGGCAATTTAACGTGAAAATATTTTATATGTGCTAATATAGTATTTTATGCTCTGCAGGACAATGTTGTTGAATGCTAAATCAAATTAAAGGCCAGCAACCTTTTCAAAGCCACCAGGAACCTGCATCACAATAAAATCTAATACACCTGCATTTGAAGGCCTGTCCGCTGCAGTGTGTGCAAGAACTGGAGCTCAACACTTAAAAATATAGAGCCACTTGCCCTCTGAGCTGAGGGCGAATTACGCCCAGTGCAGTCAGTGCTCAAGACTATTACACATCAGCCAGGTAGTGTTACACTTTAACGCAGAACAAGCTTTCCGATAACTGTAAAGATAAACATTGTTTTGGAACACTACAATACGCAGTACGGTGTACTGCTCCAGATTCACTGGCTCTGGAACACACCCCCAGCGAAGAATTCAGAGTTCTCTTCTTCAACTTGTAACTAGCTGAATGACCTTTGACCAACTTAAGAAATAATTCACTCTGGCACTCAGATCTGACAGAAAATGCCTGCCTGTTTGGCCCATCTCAACTGAGCAAAAACACCCATCAGAATCGGTCTAAACACAGGAAATGACACGTAATCACTTAATGCTGCACCTTTATAAAGTACACTGCATACAACAACAATTTGCCAGGTCATCTTAACACAAAGTGTAGGAGTGCAAATCTTTTGGCTATTGTTACTCTATGGGGATTGCATTTTAATTTTGCGTCCATGATGTCATGTATGATTTCTTTCCCTTATTTGTCAGGCAGCAGAAACATTTCCCCCAGTTCAGTACATTTACCTTAACATCTCATATTTGTAGCAAATATCTTTCTCTAACCAAGTTCAATATTAGAGTGGTCAAATTCCATAGTACCACTGATACATGCCTTTTCTATTCTATTGTAATTCCTAATGAAATTGCCTGATATGTAAAATAAAAATCTGCTTTGTTGTTTTGACCTGGCCGAAGCTGTATAACCATGTTTGCACTTGCCGGTGCTGTGAGATGTCTCTGGTGACTCTTAGTTTCCTCTCATAATGAAGGATTTCTGTGCACCCCTGGCACAGGACAAAACAACGTATCAGACTAGTGCCATCAGAAAGGCATTGATTCTCATTAAGGACAATCATCCGCATTCTGGAATACAAATCCAGAAATGGTTGTTTTTATTGTTATTATTATGATTATTATGTCTTAATTCATCATTGATTATACTGTAATACTATAAAAAACCAAAGTGGGAGTCTCTCCCACTTAAATAGTCAATAGTGGGTGCTAACAAGGTCGGCTAAACAGCCGTGAGCCATACAGTGCTGACCGCTCTTCTTCCTTTCATTTTAATTATTGTATGCTCCCAGTTAATTTTTAACAAAATGTATTGTGTTTTGCTTCATTTGTGTGCTCTAACAATCGGGTGCAGTGACCTGGTATCTAGTGTATAGACCCTTTCTTTTCTTTTGCCCTTTTCCTTTTTTATTTTTCTCTAAACCCCCTGGAGAGGGAATTGTCACAAAAGGTTACATTTTATCTGGTTTCCTTTACTACTCCAGGCAAGTAGTAACACCCAATCGCATGTTTTGTGAATATGTAATAAAATTATTGTAGCTCAATTCTCCAGATATCAAAATAGAAGTATTGTGTGACCATTGTCATGTTTGTTCCTCATTATTCATCCATTCTCTATCCTGTCCCAATCCTTCTCTATCCTCCTGTCTCAGTCCTTCTCTATCCTCCTGTCCCAGTCCTTCTCTATCATCCTGTCCCAGTCCCTCTCTATCATCCTGTCTCAGTCCTTCTCTATCCTCCTGTCCCAGTCCTTCTCTATTACCCTGTCCCAGTCCTTATTTATCGTCCTGTCTCAGTCCTTCTCTATCCTCCTGTCCCAGTCCTTCTCTATCATCCTGTCCCAGTCATTCTCTATCCTCCTGTCCCAGTCTCTCTCTATCATCCTGTCCCAGTCATTCTCTATCCTCCTGTCTCAGTCCTTCTCTATCCTCCTGTCCTAGTCATTCTCTATTGTCCTATCCCAGGCCTTCTCTATCATCCTGTCCATTGTGTTATACAGATGCAGTGTGTTGTACAGAAACAGGGTGTTGTAGAGAGGCAGTGTGTTGTAGAGAAGCAGTGTGCTGTAGAGATGCAGTGTGTTGTACAGATGCAGTATGTTGTATAGATGCAGTGTGTTGTAGAGAGGCAGTGTGTTGTAGAGAGGCATTGTGTTGTACAGATTCAGTGTATTGTAGAGAGGCAGTGTGTTGTACAGATGCAGTGTGTTGTAGAGATGCAGTGTGTTGTACAGGTGTAGTGTGTTGTATAGAAGCAGTGTGTTGTAGAGAGGCAGTGTGTTGTACGGATGCAGTGTGTTTTAGAGAGGCAGTGTGTTGTACAGAAGCAGTGTGTTGTAGAGAGGCAGTGTGTTGTAGAGAGGCAGTGTATTGTACAGAAGCAGTGTGTTGTAGAGAAGCAGTGTGTTGTAGAGAAGCAGTGTGTTGTATAGAAGCAGTGTGTTGTAGAGAGGCAGTGTGTTTCGATGCAGGTTTTAGAAGCAGTGTGTTGTAGAAGCAGTGTTGTAAGAGGCGTGTGTTTGAGCGGGATTGTCAGAGCAGTGTGTTTAGAGAGCAGTGTGTTGTAAGAAGCAGTGTGTGTAGAAGTGTGTGTAGAGAGCAGTGTGTTGTAGAGAGGCAGTGTATTGTACAGAAGCAGTGTGTTGTAGAGATGCATGTGTGGTGTTGTAGAGAACGCAGTTGTGTGTTGTGAGAAGAAGCAGTGTGTTGTAGAGAGAAGGCAGTGTTGGCGTTGTTGTAGAGAGGCAGTCAGTGTTTAGGGATTGTACAGAAAGTGGCAGTGTGTTGTACGAGATGCAGTATTGTGCAGTGTGTTGTAGAGAAGCAGTGTGTTGTAGAGAAGCAGTGTGTTGTAGAGAGGCAGTGTGTTGTAGAGAAGCAGTGTGTTGTAGAGAAGCAGTGTGTTGTAGAGAGGCAGTGTGTTGTAGAGAAGCAGTGTGTTGTAGAGAAGCAGTGTGTTTCTTCTCCTTGTTGAGGATACATGCTCCACTCCCTCTCCTCTCTGCTCACCCTTTTGGCACACTCTGTCCCATCCCCAGCAAAAGAAGTGCCTCTGCAGATCTCCAGAACCGTGGTGTGACCCTGTGCTTCCAAACCCCTGGCCCTGCAGGTTCTCCCTTCACAACATCAGGTGAATCCCCCCCTTCCTCCCCCAAGTGACCACTCACATTCTAGTCCAGGCCCTCTTAATTTCTTGTCTGGACTACTACAACGTCTTGTTGGATGGTGTACTGACCTGTGCCGTCAGACCACTGCAACTGGTCCAGAGTGCGGCGGCCTACTCATGCAACTTGTTGAACTTTTTGTGCTTGCTGCTCACATTCAGTAGAATGGCGATCGCAAGCTGTGCATATTACTGCGCCTTCCGATCTTCAGGCACAAATTACACCAAACTCTCCAACCACACCCTCCAACCAGACCTCTTGGTTTGGCCTCCTCTTACCAGGTAGGTGTCCCTTCTATGCAGCTCCAGCTGTTTCCTGTCCTCTTCCCCCGTGGTGAAATGACCTTCCCCCATGAGTCAGGGGGAAGGCTGTTTCCCACAAATATCTACCCACCTTTTCAAGCCACACCTCAGTGTGTCTGTTTAAATAACACCTTTCTCTTCTTTCATTTTTACAGGTTTTGAGACATGCACCCCAATGATTTTTAACTTCATTGATTGTAACTCTATCTGTGACTTTGCCTAGGTCTCTAATGGTGATTACTTGCCACACTAAATACATTTTGGTTACAAGTGTCTGCCAGAACACCAAATTATGACTAAAATTAGCAATTGTAATACATGGGTAATTTTAGAACCACTTAAGACAGATATTACAATATTTTTTTAAACATAAAATACTGTGAATTATATTAATTATATTTTCCAAAAAATACATGTATACATTGCTGTTCATTTCACTTCTAAAAATGTGTGTGTGTGTGGGGGGGGGGCACTCTAGCACTTTTCTAGACAGATATGTGACTGCTGCTCGAACAGAGGGATTTGAGGTTGTTGGAAACAATCAATTCAGTTGAGTAATGGTTGAAGATATTATGATATCATTAAATTGCAATGCACCAAATACGGCATTTGTAAACAATATTGGGGTTGGCTGAATTTTTTGTCAGTTATTTAAATAAGCAAAAAATACTTTTGTCTCATGTTCATATTCTGATCTCAAATCAAAATGCCTTAAGTATACAGCAAAAACAACAAATTTCATTCTACTGCTCCCATACTTCTGCAGGATATGGCATGAACCAAAAGCAGGAAGTATTTAAACTAAATGTTAGTGTACGACCATTTGCATTTTAACTGAATTTTTTTATGCGTCTACTGCTATTCTTGTTGCTTCAGTGTTTCTGAATTGTATTGAGATATCAGGAAGTATACAGTACTTCCTGCCGAAGTTTAGTTGGCCCAATTTTCACTTAAAGTTGTACACAATTATATGCCTATATGTTAACACTAATTGCACAAACATACAGTAAGTGAGATATAAATAGACGCTGTGTGGTCGTGTTCTGCACTCTCAGCCTGGTCTCAGTCAGGCCTCTGGTGCCATGGAGGAATGGCACGCGGTGACCCCCCCCCCCCCCCTTGCCCCCCCTGAAAAAATATCAGCGCAGGCATTCGACACTGCCCAGTAATAACAGTGCCGGCTGGATCAGCAGCAGCATAGCCCGTGTCACACAAGCAGTGTCAGTTTCACTTCTGGCAGCTTCACTTAACCCGGCCCTCCTCCCCATCTGCCCTTGGGGGGTACTGAACAACGCACACGTCCCGCTGGGGAGGTGCAGGGGAAACGCCGAAAAACAGGAGCGTTTTGTGTGCATCGGGCGAAGGGCTCCTGACGAGCCAGCGTTTGAAAGAGCAGTCGGGACTCCTCACAGCCATCTACGGACAGCCCCACAGGCCACACTGCAGCTCTGTCTGTCTAGCCTGGGCTGGGTGATAACAGGAAATCTCTCTCCCCCTTATCTTGAGCAATCATGCAAATGCAAGCAAGTTTCTCTCCAAGTGCAACTCCCTCACATTCTGTTCATCTTGTCGGATGGAAGCAAGGTCCCTGTTTACATTGTGTGGTGTCATTTGTTCTGTTAGTCAATTTTTTAAATCAAAATCTAAAAGTAGAAAGGTGTGGTGTTAATGCACTTTTGTCACTTTCCCCCAGTAATAAAAGTTAAACAACTGAAGCTCAGGGTAGACAAATTTATGCTCTCACCAACCAATCCGAAGAAACAGGCCATATATGTAAACTGCCTAGCAACACACCTGTTCCTGATGCACCTGCTGCTTGGATTATCACCCCTAGCTCCACCCCCCTCCCTTTCATCCACCCTGCACTCTCCTGCCACCCCCCCCCCCCCCCCCCACCACACACACACACACAAACTCCCAACTTTCACACCAGACAGGGCTCATATACCTTATTTAAACACTTACCTCAAAAAATACTAGACATTATTGACAAAGAAACACAGTTTCCCCATATTTTAAACATAATTATTCTTCCGTCTGTTTATACGTTCACATTATAGTGACATTGTTTGTTGAAAATCAGGGAGGAGAGTTTTGCAGATGTTATCAGAATCTGAAGAGTTTAAGTGTTTCAAATGCGTATTTGGCTGTGATTGGCCCATTCTGCTTCCTATGTAAACACAGGGTCTTGCTGTCCCATCATTTTTGCTCACAGTCAGATAAAACTGTATACTTTTAATGAATTTTAACTTTAAATAGAATTTCAGCTTTAAAAATACAATATTTTTTTTCATCCATCATACCCATTCCTTGGACTTAGCTAGAGGCTACACTTAGATAGAGGCTCTAGTTAGCTAGTGGCTACACTTAGATAGAGGCTCTAGTTAGCTAGAGGCTACACTTAGCTAGAGGCTCTAGTTAGCTAGAGGCTATACTTAGCTAGAAGCTCCACTTAGCTAGAGGCTATACTTAGCTAGAAGCTCCAGTTAGCTAGAGGCTATACTTAGCTAGAGGATCTAGTTAGCTAGAGGCTATACTTAGCTAGAGCCTCTAGTTAGCTAGAGGCTATACTTAGCTAGAGGCACTAGTTAGCTAGAGGCTGCACTGAAGTGCATCACACATGGACAGTGGACAACACACACTCATACACTGAGGGCTGTTTTCTGGAATGAATGGAGCACGGGCAGAGTCACTGGGACAGCACGTGGGCGTACTGGGCGTGGCTACTGAATCTTGGTATTTTGAGTTGAATCTTAGGTAATCAAATCACTTTACACCAGGGTGTACTGCCAATTTCTGTGGTCTGCCACTGCGATGGAAGATGAGGATATTCTCCCAAGAGGAAACTGACATTTTTGTGCGGGAGGTGCAGAGTAGGGTGATCACCTTTTCCAAAAATTGAGTTAGAACAAATCTCAAAAATAAGAGAAATTTATTTGAATTTCAAACAAAAGTTGTCTAAATATATAATAATTTAATTCCCTATTAAACCTGTGGCTAAATGGCTTATTGTAACTATAACTAATATATAATGACAAAACAACAAGTTAATTAAACAAAATAAAACCAGGGAAGATCATGATAATGCCAATGATGCTGTTCACAGCAAATCACTCGGTAGATCAAATGTTACAACGCTTGAGTCCATCATTAATTCACAACAATGGCATGGCTTACTTAAACTAAAGGAGAGAAAGTGTCCGTCTTTGAGGGGTTAGTAGGGCAGCAGCCGCTTGCATGTGCTGCAGACAGCTTTCTCCTTGGCTCCAAAGGAACCAAACGCTACAAATGGCACTCCTGAGGTGTTACAGTTACAGTCTCCTCAGAATGTGGAACACAGGCTATGCAAATAGCATGACCCACACATGAATTCATTTTTAGGCTACCCAATTGTATACCCTCCAGACAAAACAATAACCGGGCTTGTTGGTTATTGGTCTCTTTGGTCTCCTTATTTTGCTGAGAAAATGTAACAAGTTGAAACCCTAAATTACACATTCACATTTTTTAAATATTCCTGAGATTCCTGAGATTCAAACAAGCTTGATTTTGACAACCCTAGTGCAGTTGTCCTGGGAAAATCTATAGTATCTGAAGCTGACCTCCAAGAGCAGATGATGTTAAATTAACTTGGAAGTAGATAACTCATGCAGTTCATTCATTTAGCTTGCATGTAGCTATCATTTCAGTTACAGTCACATAATTAAAATGAAAAGATTGTTCAAGTTCACGTTGCATTTATTGTCTGAAGTGTGTCAAAATCCATGATGGAAGTGCCACTACGCTGCTGTGGTGGCTGACCAGCCCTGACAGAGGCCTGGTTCTATTTACCTAAAGCTCAGTTGCAAGAATATGAGTATATAATAAAAAATGTGAGAGTATAAAACAGGTGTAAATGGCAATTTTAATATTCATATAAAGCGTGACATCAGTATGGTCCTTCGACAAGCAGGTCACCTCCTCGTGTCACTACCTGTCTGACATCATGGCTGCGCATGTTTTTGTCCACCCTGCCACCAAACAGCGAGAGGCGGGGCCAGGCCAGGAACGCCACGGGCTCACCAAACGGCCTTTTAAGGGCCTCCACTGGCCGGGCCTTCACTGGCCGGGCTCTCACTGCCGGGCTCTCACTGGCTGGGCTCTCACTGGCTGGGCTCTCACTGGCCGGGCTCTCACTGCCAGGCTCTCACTGGCTGGGCCTTCACTGGCCGGGCTCTCACTGGCCGGGCTCTCACTGCCGGGCTCTCACTGGCTGGGCTCTCACTGCCGGGCTCTCACTGCCGGGCCTTCACTGGCCGGGCTCTCACTGGCCGGGCTCTCACTGTCGGGCTCTCACTGGCTGGGCTCTCACTGGCTGGGCCTCCACTGGCCGGGCTCTCACTGTGGTTCACGTCGCCTCATTGCTAAGGGCTCTCATGGCCCGGCTGCTGTCGGGCTCCACTGCCGGGCTCGCACGGCTGGGCTCTCACTGGCCAAGGCTCTCAAGTGGTCTTAAATGCTGGGCTTCTCAACTGGCCGGGCTCAGTACTGCTCGGCGCGTCACTGCCGGCCTCTCACTCGGCGCGGTTTGCCACCTGCAGCACGGGCCGGCTCAACTGCCGGGCTCCCACTGGCCAGGGCCTCCACTGGCCGGGCCTTCACTGGCCGGGCTCTCACTGCCGGGCTCTCACTGGCTGGGCTCTCACTGGCTGGGCTCTCACTGGCTGGGCTCTCACTGGCTGGGCTCTCACTGCCGGGCTCTCACTGGCTGGGCTCTCACTGGCTGGGCTCTCACTGCCGGGCTCTCACTGGCTGGGCTCTCACTGGCTGGGCTCTCACTGCCGGGCCTTCACTGGCCGGGCTTTCACTGGCCGGGCTCTCACAGGAACGTGGTGACAGGTTTCGGTGACACATTCACTGGCAGAATGAGCTCACAGTTCCCAGCAGGGTCGGGGTGGAGGGGGTGACACAATGCCGGGAGCGAAGGCTCCAGGGATCAGCGCTGTAAAAGGCAATTCCACAGGTATGATGAGATAAGGGTGGACTCCACCGAATACAGCCTTCGCCTTATCTCACACAGCCAGGCAAAATGGGCCAGGGAACCGAAAGCAACAAGAAAACACTTTCCATAGCTTGACCTCCAGCGCTGCAGATAGCTGGGCTCTAATCTCCTAGATTGCTTTTATGACTTAATGACCACAAGGCCAGGCACTCAGCCACACCCTGTTGGAGTCAGGAGACTCTGTGTCAAGTTTAAAGTACACCTGTCTTCTGGGGGTTGTATTCATAATTAGAGCTACTGTAAAGCTGCCAGTCAGGACTGTTTCAGAAGCTCTTAATACAGCTGGTATTCCCCCCACATGCTCAGATGCTTGTCATTGTACAGGAATGAGTTAAGAAAGAAAATTCTAGATGGGTTAGTGGCATTTTGGAAAAGACATCTATAATAAAATCACTATTGGCATAACGGTGTGCTGCATGTTTATCATTGTGGTTTACAGACCCAGTGCATTATAATGGTATTTAGGCCTGGCACAATGTACACGTTGCCTCTGACTTGGAAAGTAACCTTCAGAGAATGTTACTGCTTTTAGGTTGTTGCATTACATGAGTTTGGTGCTCCCTTGAAATGTCTCCCTAAATAACCTTACGTACAACATGTAAAAGCTACTCATTGCTCAGAATTACCCATGAGGGCACTGTACTTAGACTGATGTGACACAGCAATGTCATAAGTTTTAAAGGGAGTATTGCGTTAGTAAATTGAAAATCGCAAAGATAATGTGAAAATTTATAGATAAAAATATAGATCACATGTTGGATCAGAATTGAGAGAAGTTAGCTCATTTAATTAAGTAGTTAATTTATGTATTAATAAGGCTATTAGCAGTGATTTGGAAGTAATTGCAGCCACCATTTGCTGTGTAACTGTACGGTTCCAGCAGTGTTTTCATCTGTAGGATTTTCAAATGTAGCATCCTGTTTGGCACAGGGCATAGCGTGCATTTCCAGTGATGGAGGAACGAGGTTTCCTGAACCCAGAAATGGGTGGGACCGGCATGTGCTCTCAGTAGCACGGCCATTTGAACCAATCGCAGCATTCAGTTTTGGAGAGCAAAGTCTTCCAATTGGCTGACATGGCTCAGGGGCTGACTGCAGGAGTCAGCTCCCCCCATTTTGTGATTTATGAAGCACTCGCTAACTCGCTCGCAGAACGGTTCAGAACTATTAATAGTCCTGATTCAGGATGGAATGAGCCACGTTTTAAATGCTGCCCGCAGATGTCTTGGCAGTGCTCTGCAGCTGTCATCACGTGTCAACGCTTTTCTGAAGATTTAGGAAGACATCTTCAGGTGTCTGTGTGGTGTGCGGCTCTCTCAGATGACACAGGACATAAAATACAGGAAGTGCCTGAAACACATCGCAGTTACCATCCAACAAAAAAAATGGCACTGTATGAGAACATATACTGGGGAATTTTCTCCCATACTTCTTAAGGGGTTGTGTTCCGATGTGTAGTTTTGCATCCTCTTGGAGCAGATAGTGAGCAATTTCCCTGATAGCTAGCAACTCTAGGCCGGAGTGTTGGCTGTCTGGGTTAGTACCATGAGAATTAATGGTAAATATGAGACAGACGTTCTACGCTGTCCTTAAAGCAAACCAGTGAAAACTAGCCTAGCCTTCGTTCATGATGCAGTACACCATTCCAAATTCATACACACGTGCCCACACATCCAGCTGTATCACTGCATGTTTATTTACTGTATTCTTCATTGGAAACACTTACTTTAATCATGTTTTTGTAGGCTAGTTTAGGTTAAGAAACATTTTTCTTAAACATTAGATTGTTTACACTTAGGTGTAGGCCTGTCCTTGGCCCTTGATCCGCATTTGTCACTCATCTTGCAACGGTAAGCAACACAATACAGAATACAGCATGCTGGCTGTGGTCACAGGTGGAAGAAACACATGGCAGGACGTTTACTTCCTGACCCCTGGACTTTTCCCCTCTGATAAATACAATTGTGTATCTTGTTATGACACTAGTTTATAGGCAAGAGACTATGGGGTGAAGATATCCTGAACACTATGTGTGTGTTAGAACCTTAAAACTGCTAACACCACACTGGGTTACCCTTTGTATCTGCCTGGGTGCTGAGCCACAGGCATCAAAATCTTTAGTCAGCGCCCCAACACCAAAGATACCGACTTGCTTCCCACGACATCGGCTTTCCAAAAAATGATTGTACTGTATTATGTACAATTATGTACAATACATAGCACAGTGGGAAAGTAACTGGGCTTGTGACTGAAAGGTCATAGGTTCGATTCCTGGGTTGGACACTGCCGTTGTACCCTTGAGCAAGGTACTTAACCTGAATTGCTTCAGTATATATCCAGCTGTATAAATAGATACAATGTAAATGCTATGTAAAATTTGTGTAAGTTGCTCTGGATAAGAGCTTCTGCTAAATGCCTGTGATGTAATATTATGAAGAATCTAAGGTTTGCATAATGTTGATCCAGTAAGATGTTTTGCAACTGAGCATAGCCTTTTTATCAAACCCTGCTGACTCCCTGTCAGCACTGTAAACTGCTTTCCTTTGAGGCTGATAGGGGCTACACTTCTGTATACCGCCCTACAGGGCAAAAAAAGGCACTACACTCGGGACAAAACAACATAAGTGTGGGGACTTGACGTAAACTGAAAACAGTCCTAAAAAACTTCACAAAGTGTGAACCAATGGATACGGAAGATACTGGTCGTGCTGGAGGGAACCTCATGGGAAAAGTGGGAAGCGTATTTTCGCATCATTAAAGGGGTATGTGGCACGGCTCAGTTTGTGGGAGATGTTCAGGGCAATCGGAGGACCATGCCCACTGGTTAAGTAGGCACACGCACCTGGAGTGCATCACCAATTAGCCCAGGTATTTAAGGTGTGCTCTCTTCCCAATAGGCGGCTGTGACTGGGGAATCCCCAAGCCACGAGAGGCCTGCGCTCACCGGCAGGAAGCCGAAAAGCAGTTGGGCTGTGGCCAGATACAGAGCAACATCAGAGGCTAAGATAAGAAGAGAGCTTGCAACCCACATCAAAAATCTACCTGACTGACATGGTCTTACTTCAAAGAAATGAGCGATGCACATGAAATGCACAGAACGAGATTGGTCATTTTTTACATACGTTTAATTGCATCCATTTATACAGCTGCATATATACGGAAGCAATGCAGGTTAATTACCTCGCTCAAAGGGTAGTGTCTTACTTGGGAATCGAATCTGTGATCTTTACGTTACAAGAACAGCTCCTTACCCATTATACATTACAAAAGATATCTTTTCATTGTGTTTTCATTTATACTATATTATATTGTTTGTTGTGTCTGAGAGCACTTCCATTGGGTTAAATAGACCCATTTGTTTCCCCCAAAATTGTGCATGAACTATCAAGTGCCCTCACTGCCCACTGGGGTCTTAGTAATGTATTAATAGCAACATGAATACATTACAATATGTTCAAATCCCTAACTCTGGACGGACGCTCATATTGTTGGTGTTCTATCAATATGAGCTGCTGGTAGGCCTGATGATGCCAGATTAAAAGCAATGAAATAGGGACACAATGCATTTGATGCCCCATAATTTTTCCTGTAAAGTTAGGCATATGTATGAATGAAAACCTGAATCTCCACCAAGCCATGAACACATAAAAATCACTTTATGTACAAATTTGTGCACTTGGATCGTTGCAACAGGAAACTAACCAGAGCATATTAAAAATATACAATGTAACAATTGACTAAGCTCTGGTGTGGACTTTAAACTAGGCATAGACACAGCCCAACAGGCCTTGTGTTTTTCCATGGGTGTTCTGTTGGCACATAACTAGTGCATACAAACACTGCTGTTCCTTCTTTAGATGTGAAGCTATGCTGCTCTGAGCATACAGAGGTGAGTTTTTCTTTTTTGCTTTAATCTCACCTCCAGTTCCTCTTAGGAGGACAACTTTATACAGTCCAACAGTAGTACTCCCTCTACAAGTGAATCTAAGACAGATACTGTTATAGGCAACACCATTTTGGGTCCATTTTACAGACAGATTAAGCTTGTCCAGAAAGTAGCACTTGTGCACTATGTTGTAATTTTAAACACCTATTTATTATTATCTTGTTATTTCATCTTGCACACATACTCTTATACACTTGCAAAAAACAAAATACCCTCTGCCATCTTACATTATGTTTTTAGTTTTTTCTTTTTTTTTCTTTTTAAGTTCTCTGACTCAATTATTCTTGCCTTCATTATGTGCCCATTTTAGCATGCCAATGTGGAAATTCACATCGTATTTTTTCCGGTGAATCCATCATGACTTTGTCTTCTCATTGATCTCTTCATTGTACTGCAAAAACATAAGCGTCTGTTTCACTGCATCAGTCTTACGTTTCTCTGAGTGAAAACGCTCACAAGCTCCTCCATTTTGAACCTAGTTCTTATGGCTTTTTCATGAGCTAAAATGATTAGGTTTCTCTTTCGCTTCTGCAACATTGTGCACTGGACCCTGGACAAAGGAGAGAAGTGCTTTCACACAATGCAGAGGAGACTCCAATCACCAGTGACATGACACACAGGTAATGAAGCTCTGTAAAGGCTTCCTTAAATCTCTGTGTTTCCCTGCAAATGGTTGAGAGGTCTGCGGCACCTGGGGAAAATGTCCTCTGCAGCACCGCTTTCGCAACAGGTGTTTCACAATGGAGGCTGTTACTGGAGGCAATGCCTGCCGCTGCTGTTAGGGTCTCAACAAGGCGACATCAAGGAGAGAGCTTGATTAAGGAAGAATGCAATTTTCCAGCTTCATCAGTTCAAGATTTCTTTTGGAGAACTTGGTCTTCATCTCCACTAAGGCCCTGTCTGTCATGCCCCCGTGTTTCGGTTGTCTTATGGTTTCCCTTGTGTTCCAGTTATTTCTGTTCCGCGTGCCTTATTCCTCACCACGTCTTTGCTTTTCCCCACAGGGTGGGCGTGATCTTTCCCCATGCACTCCTTAATCACTTCCAGCACTCAGCAATTTTCACACTCATTTCAGGTCACATTCCTCACACCCTCCCTGATTAATTCCTATCAGCCCTCAGGCTATAAAGCCACACTTTTTGTTTCTGTTTTTGCCAGATCGTTGATTTGTTGCCCAGCGTCACTCTTTGCTATCGTGTCATATCCTAGCCTTGCACCATTTTCTATACCCCGTTTCCTCTGCACCTTCCTCGGTTTCCTCCCCTCGCACTGTTTCCTTGGCCACAGATTGTTTGTTTGTTCATGTACCTTGTTCAGTGTTTCCCTGTCTGTCGTGCCTGCGTGTGGTCTGCGTTGCGTCTTCCGTGTTCCCTGTTCTTCCCTATTACCTCCCCAGCTCCAACCTCCCGATCCAGCCCGTCCTTCGCCGGCCTCCCAGTCCCCAGCCCAGCTCCGCCACCGACACCGGAGGTGTTCCATTCAGCGCCAGCCAGATTCCAGATCTCCCCTCAACACCCCACAGCCCTGCTCCAAGTCTGCCTGGTTCCTGCCACAGTCCGTTCAGCGCCACGCCAAGCCGGACTCCGGACCTCTGCACCTACCCTCACTGTTCTTGTCCCAAGTCTGCCCTGATTCCTACCGTCTCTGTCTGTACTCCAATAAACCCCTTTGTATATATCTACTGCTGCCTCTGAGTCCTGCGTTTGGGTCCAGTCCGAGACCGGTTCTTAACACTGTCCAGTGTATTAAAGAGCTCTGGAGAGACTGACTGGGAGCGGTGATGTCAGAAGGTGTCAGAATGACCTTGGCCTACAGTGTACAGAGTACAGAGCAACGCCTGTGAGCTGCTTGCTCAGTGTTCTCTGTCTTTCAGCTGCAGGGTTATCTTCTATTTCTAAATGGGCCATGAGTCATCCTCTGTGATGTCTCCCAGTGCCTGCAGAGGTGCACTGGGGATCTGCCCAGCACATCACCCATCAACACAGCCAGCCTGCAGAATAGAATTCACCGGCTTCAAGACACCAAGAACTTTCAGAATTTTCTAAGAAATTATGTTCCCTCAGCTGGACTACCAGGCCTGATGCCTCTGTGCATTTCTCCCCTGCTGTTCCACTCTCCTCGCAGATTTCTGAGTGTATATTCCGGATGGCATTCTGATTCCCCACAAGGCACTTTGTCACGTCATGGTGACTCATCCACCGTATGTATTTTCAGACAGGGGACGTCGTAGTTTTGTGAACAACACGACGATGAACGAATCAACGTAGCATTGACCAAAATGAGGTAGTGCCTACATGCCTGTAGTCTGCTTTAGGAGTGCCCAGGCTCTGGACCACATGTATGTGAAACAAACAAAAAAAATCACCTAGAAAGGGAAAAACATGACACTATATTTATTTTGGGTAAACATTTACTTTAAGTGACAACTACAAGTGTAATACTTTTAAATCAAAGAATGACAAATCCACAATTTCCAACTATATTTATTTTGGGTAAACATTTCCTTTAAGTGACAACTACAAGTGTAATACTTTTAAATCAAAGAATGACAAATTCACAATTTCCAACATATCTGTGAATGCTTGAAACCACTCAGGAAGATGAAGTTTGCCATTAATTTGGAAGTGGTAATTGGCAGATGTTCATATTTAATGAGGACTACTGTTTTTTTTTTTTACTAGCAATGTAGATGGCTGTTTTGACACTTTTAAAAATGCAAACAGTTTGTTATCTCTTTAAGAAATGACCATATTTATTTTGGCAGCTGGGCCAATGGAAATGTAGGCTAAGCGTGAGAAGAGTCTGTGCAAAGTTACCTAAACTTACACTTTGTAGCAGTAATGTTGATTCTGTTTCAGTTTATATATCCTGCAAAAATTACTTTCATTTCTTGTTTTTGTTTCTGTTCTCATCTTTGTTTACAAGCCCTGGTCAGCATATAAATGGTGCTGTACCATATTCTTTAACATACCAGGGTAGAGCTCACCATCGTAGTCAACAGGGACCCATGTTTCACCTCTATTGTGGGATTGTGCTCCTTGTGGGATTCCTCCACCTAGTCCTCCTTTGGACAAAATTGTCCCAGGACAAATACCTGAAAACATATCTGAAAAATATCAGGAAAACGTCCGAAAAATAGTCCGCCGATTCATTTAATGTGATACCTTCCAGTTATGGTCAGCTGGCTAATGTTAGTCTAATTTTCATGGACACGCTTCCATCGGGTGGACTCTGTCACGAAGGCTGGAGAGGGCCAGCCCCAGAAGATGCTTTCATGGAGTGGGTCTTGCTGTAAGAACACTCCTGCGCAAACGAATACCTGAGTCCCCTTCTGACATGGCGCATCCCTCCTGTCAAAGGTCACCGTGGCACTTTGATCAGCCCTTTGATATGCCCCCACACTGGGTGCTGAAAGTGACGTCAAGGAAGCCTTTCACTGGTCCCTTGACTCTGTTCTGAAAAAAGTCCCAAAACATTCTCTGGGAGAATTTAATGCGAGAGTGGGCCCTAAATATATATTATCACCATATATGGAACTAGGTGATTGGTCACAGAACCGGCAGAGTTAACAGCACTGGGCTCAGGCTTCTAACGCTCTGTGCTGAGAGCCACCTGTCAGTCACCAGCACAATGCTCCAGCTGAAAGACAAGCACGAAACACCTCCCCAACACCCCCTCACTAAACATTGGCATCTCCTGGACTACACAGCCGTCCATCAGCGGGATCTGACCACAAGACCCATGTGTGGCTCAGACTGCTCATCTGCCCTTCCCGCCTAAACACTCAACTGCCCTCAACTCACAAGACCTGATTAACCTGTTGTTTTGCTAAAGACATCTGTGCCATTCCTGGAAAGCTGGAGACTGACTGATCACCGAGGCACTCAACCATTCCTGGAAAAAACTTGTTCCGGGAAAAACACTAAGACTGGTTTGACAACAATGCAGGTTCATAATCAAAATGATTAAACATTCTTGACCACGTTATTGTGCAAACTGAATTAAACTGAATGTAACATTATCACCACCAGCATAATAAAATTGTATGTTGTCGACAGCTCAGAATATCTTCAAATGAACAATGCTATTTCCTCCAATTGGTAACCCTGGTGGTTTTATTTTTGTTGTTGTGCACCAGTGCGGTTGAAGAGCATTGTTCTGTGCCTCTTGTGTGATTTAAGCTGCCATTGTGTGCGTTATGTTATTGTGAGAAGAGGAAATGGTCTGAGCAAAGTCCAACAAATTCCTGAATAGATTAGCATGCACGGTTCTGCACCATCTACGTTTGTCACAACAAATATTTATAAACAAAAGGCAAGCCACTCGCGGAGAATAGATGAAGCCTTTTATTTTCCATTTGAGAGAAATCTAGTGTGGAGCAGGTGAAGACTGCATAAGTGCTGTATCCTTTCAGTGATCCCCACCCTAACACTCTTTTTTATGTTCCAAAACTGAGCTTTAAAATTGCAACAGGAAATACATTTTTTACTTCCTTCTTCTTTCTCCAGTGAAACAAAAAGGGTACCCCAATAGTATTTCTTATTCCTTCTTATTTCGCAATTGCAATTTACAAGCATACTGTACTGTACATTAATTGGACAAGCACTGCCGTTGTAGAGTTGGGCTGTCACTTTAAAAAAAAAATTTTTTTTGCAAAAATGGATTCCAAAAATAATAGAAATTTGTTCGCATTTTTTCAATTTTTTTTCCCTCAGAATTAAAACGTTATATAAACGTTTATTATGGGCCCATAATAAATAGCTTAAATATCTTAGCCCTCCTGTTCTGTTCATTTTTCAGGTACAGCAAAAATGTTCCCGGGTCAATGTGACCCGGTGCATGTTTAAACATCCAAAAGTTGTCAGAAACCAAAAAATCCTAATAAACTAAATTGTTTGGGTACCTAATTACTAACAATTCCATCAAAATTTAGTGCAATGGTGTTATTCGCCTGTACAGATCATGGTTTCATTAGGCTAATTCACTCGTTTTTCATAAAAAATACATGTTCAAACTCTTTTTTCTGTATATTGGAAAAACCTAGATATAAAATACACTAGTTTTATATAACATTTAATTTAAAATTTGTTTTACATTTTTAAACATTTTTTTTTTCATGGGGTGATGTTGCTAAATAGAGATGAGACACCTCTTCTGTTCAGGGTCAAATTGACCCGTTCACTTAAAATCAAGCCACCCCCCCTTCGGTGGCATTGTAATCTAGGATCATGCTTGGTTTCTGGTCCTCTCTGGTGCTGATTTCGGCATTTTTATGGAGAGTGCTCATGAGGCACTAGGGCTGTGGTGTCTGTGAAGACGAACTTGAACAATTGAAGGGCCCTATACTTGATCACCAACAGTTTGGCATATCTGCACTTTCTTGCACTTTACAGGTGAGGTAGGGATAATGGATAATAAGGAGAAAGAGTGTTTGTATGTATGTGTGTATTTGTGTGTGTTAGATTGGGGTGAAATGTGTGTGTGTGTGTGTGTGTGTGTATCGGCATGTATTACTATCTTTGTGAGAACCAAATGTCCCCACAAAGATAGAAGGATGAGGAAAATTACGCAAGGTGGGGACCTTTTGCTGGTCCCCACAAGTTCAAGAGGCTGTTTTAGGGTTAGGACTTAGGGTTAGGCATGTATTGGTTGGGGTTAGGGTTAGGGTTAGAGGTTACGGAATGAATGTAAGTCAATGGGAAGTCCTCACAAGTATAGCAATACAAACATGTATGTGTGTGTCTGTGTGTGCGTGTGTGCATGCGGGTGTGTGTGAGTGTGTGTGATTGGGGTGAAATATGGTGGGAGGGAGTAGGAAATACCTTATGTCTCACATCTGCAAAGAAAGAAATGGTCTAAATTTGACACTTCTGACCCCTTTTATCCTCCACTTTCACTGCCGGGTCAAATGGACCCGAACAGTATCTCTGTGATATAAACATTGATAAACATTTGATTACACTAATTAAGGCCAGTAGAAGAAGTTTCATACTGAAAAAATACTTTTAAGTATTTTTCCTAGATTTTCAAACTTTAAAAAGGGTCAATTTGACCCGCAACATAACAGGAGGGTTAAATGTGCTATGCTATAACTAAAAATAATGACAAGACAACAGTATTTTAAGTTCTGCTAAACAAAATAAAACCAGGGAAGGTCATACAATGTCAGAAGTAAAATGAGTCGGAGTTGCTCAAACGAAAAAAAAATTATAACGCACAATTCTGTTATTAATTCACAACAGTGGCATTGCTTAACTGAACCGAGTGGGACTGGTTGAGTTGTGGTTTCGTCATGTTTTAAATACATGTATTTAGATAATTTATCGCCTAGTTCCAAATCAGCATAGGTTTGACCTGTATTGCCTGCACGTAGACATTGCTCAGCAACAAAACAGCAAGTTGATCCCCATTTGGTATGGTTGTAACATCTACATTTATAATGTAAATAGAACACACGTATAGAAGGGTATAGAAGAGGTAAAACCTGATTTGCACCTCACACATGATTAGTTACTAGCCAACGAATGACATAAAGCCCACAGAAAATCTAGATTTAGAGGCTAAAAAGGATTTCTTTACTCTTCCCTATTGACATGACTTCATAGGCAAAATAAATGTATTTATTGCTGTTTGCTAACTGTGCTGTTTAACTGTGCTGTTTGTATCTGTAGTGGCTTCGTATTCTAAAACTGTTATAGCCAATTCGGACCTGGGATAGCCATTAAGTCTATGCGCATTCCAAATGAAGAGTTCCGTCCCGAAAGTAAAACGAAACAATAATTTATTACTTTCTTTAAGTTTAAACAAACAAAACAAATACCCTTCGTTCCGTGCAGGTGCATTTGTGTAGTAGTCACGGTAGGGGTTGGTAGGGGTTTGCTTCCCCTGTCTTGCCCTCTCCCACATGAGCAGGCATTCATATCCGCATAAAGACATACGGGTAAGCATGGCGTAACCAGGCCAGGTATGGTCTCTTAAAGGGTAAGTATAGGGCATAAATGCCTATCATATAATAAATAATAAAAATCCCCAAAATCTAATGTTTACTTTTTCGTAATTCATTCATTGTAAATAATTTATTTACAATAACCCAAAAGTTCATAAATGGCTCCTACAGTATCTGTTGCCTGTGTTGTGCCACAGAATCTCTCACTTCCCACTGCAAACAATAAAGTGGTGTGTTCTGCGTTTTACAGCATTTTCAATGGGAGAGTATACTATGTAAAGTGCTTTAAATTGTTATCGAACGCTCAGTGCCTATATCAGAAGCCCACAGGCAGGTATTGTATCTTAAATGAGATTTACCCAGATGCACTTGCCCTCCGGCTGTATGGCGGCGCCATTTCCCTGCTGCAGCTAAGCCCCCTGGGCAGGGCAGTCCACTTTAATCCGGACGCGCTGTGTTCTGATGTGAAGCGGCAGAGGCAATAACGCGGTATGGCCGAATGCTGCGTGATCCATCGCTGAGTCACGTGACACCCGTGCCCTTGTGCCTCCTGCTAGGAGGTGTGACCAAAAAAAAAGAAAAGTATGTGTTGCCATGGAGACGAGGCTCCCCAAGTCTCCGGTCTGCAGGCAGACAGGCACTTGGGTATACCCAAAGAGCCCTGCTAGCATTCCTGTTTAACGGGCAGAGAGAGCATCATCTGGGCTTCCCAGGATGTCTCCCGTGCACGCTTGTTCTCCCGTGCACGCTCGTTCTCCCGTGCACGCTCGTTTCCCCCCATGTGGTCCGACATGGCAGAAACGTGTGCTTGACCTACTTTGTTTTCACAGGAGCTCATGCAGCTTTTTGTGCTCCTAAGATACTCACGGGAATCATATCAAACAGACAAAAATATGGGTCAAATATTTTAAAAAATATCTGTCCTTGTTAATCCATATTTTTAGGTCAATATTTACATTTGCTGTGTGTGTTGTCACAGCAAATATTTCAGAGTTGTGAAAAATGGGGAGAAATAAACAATGACATATCTCCCCATTTTTAACAACTCTGGAATATTTTCTGTCAAAACATAAACAGCGCATGTTTCAGAGATGTGAGAAATGGGGAGATATGTCATTGTTTATGAGTTAATGCTGTGCTGGAATTCTTCTTGTTCATTGCATAATAACATTGCTAAGAAACGCAATGAGGTCACACAAGCTGCCCTGGATAAAAATGCACTGCCACAGGCTGATGTTCAGGCTAGGCCTCTCTCCACGTATCCACCATGGCAGCAGAGTGTTGGGAAAGACAGATTTCAGATTTAGTCATGAAGATTATGCAGAGGAATAAACAGAGTGAAAAACTGGAAGAGCCGGTGTGAATAAAAAAGGAATACAATGAACCAGAAAGAAGTTAAGAACTGGTGTCACCAGTCGAGAAAGGGCTCGCGTTTATTTAGAGCTGAGCATCACACTGATGGGACACATGGCATCGCTTGTGTGTGTGAGGTGCTTAAGACTGCGTTGCAGTAATTACGCATTACCGTACTTACATAATCACAAACTGATCTTCGTACAAACTGGCTCTCGGAGTTAACCACCGGATTCATTCATTCTGTTTGCTGTGTATTTCAATCTCTTTAAACATGAGCGCTAAGCACATTTCTGTCATCCGGGAGAGGGAGGCTCATCTGGGAACAGCTGTCACTTCCCTGAACAGAACAAGGGGCTGACGACATCCTCTGATGGGACAGAAGTGCGATTGTCTTCCCTGCATTAACAGGGAACAAAATCAATCAACACAGAGTCACTTACTCTTCAAACACTGCAGAGTCCTTAGCAGAGAATGTGATGCTCCAACACCAGGCTGTTGGGAACAGTCGCAGGTGAGCCTCCACTGTGTTTCCGGGTGCTGGTCTCACAGCTTACCCAATGCGTGCAAATGCGTGAACACCCCCGGTTATATTGCAATAAACAATATCAATACCACACAAGCATATATAGCAGTATAGTAGCACGTGTGTATAGGGGTTGGGAGATGGGGGATGTGTATAGGGGTTGAGAGATGGGGGGTACATATAGGGTTGAGGATAGGGGTGTGTATAGGGGTTGAGGATGGGGGTGTGTATAGGGTTGAGTGATGGGGGTGTGTATAGGGGTTGAGAGATGGGGGTGGTATAGGGGTTGAGAGATGGGGGTGTGTATAGGGGTTGAGTGATGGGGGTGTATATGGGGTTGAGTGATGGGGGTTATAGGGGTTGAGTGATGGGGTGTGTATAGGGGTTGAGTGATAGGGGTGTGTATAGGGGTTGAGAGATGGGGGTGTGTATAGGGTTGAGTGATATGGGGGTGTATAGGGGTTGAGTGATGGGGTCATAAGGAGTTGAGAGATGGGGGTGTGTATAGGGGTTGAGTGATGGGGTACATATAGGGGTTGAGAGATGGGGTGTATAGGGGTTGAGTGATGGGGGTACTATGGGGTTGAGGATGGGGGTTGTATAGGGGTTGAGAGATGGGTGTACATATAGGAGTTGAGAGATACGGGTACATATAGGGGTTGAGAGATGGGGTGTGTATAGGGTGGAGATGGGGGTGTGTATAGGGGTTGAGAGATGGGGGTACATATGGGGTTGAGAGATGGGGGTACATATAGGGGTTGAGAGATGGGGGTGTGTATAGGGGTTAGAGATGGGGGTTTGTATAGGGGTTGAGTGATGGGTGTGTATAGGGGTTGAGTGATGGGGTGTATATGGGGTTGAGGATAGGGGGTGCTATAGGGGTTGAGAGATGGGGGTGTGATAGGGGTTAGAGATGGGGGTGTATAGGGGTTGAGTGATGGGGTGTGTTATAGGGTTGAGTGATGGGGTGTGTATAGGGTTGAGAGATGGGGGTGTTTAGGGGTTGAGGATGGGGGTTATGGGGTTGAGAGATGGGGGTGTATAGGGGTTGAGGATGGGGGTGTATAGGGGTTGAGAGATGGGGTGTATAGGGGTTGAGTAGATGGGGGTACATATGGGTTGAGAGATGGGGGTGTGATAGGGGTTGAGTGATGGGGGTATATAGGAGTTGAGAGATGGGGGTGTATAGGGGTTGAGAGATGGGGTACATATGGGGGTTGAGAGATGGGGTACATATAGGGGTTGAGAGATGGGGGTGTGATAGGGGTTGAGTGAGTACTGGGGGTGGTGGTATAGGGGTTGAGAGATGGGGGTGTGTATAGGGGTTGAGAGATAGGGTGTACATATAGGAGTTGAGAGATAGGGGGTACATATAGGGGTTGAGAGATGGGGGTGTGTATAGGGGTTGAGAGATGGGGGTACATATGGGGGTTGAGAGATGGGGGTGTGTATAGGGGTTGGGAGATGGGGGTACATATAGGAGTTGAGAGATGGGGGGTGTATAGGGGTTGAGAGATCAGGTGTTTATTTGGGTTCAGAGATGGGGAGTGTTTATAAGGTTTGAGAAATGGCCCTATGGATTACACCACATATCTCACATGGCTGTCTTAAATCATACATTTGATGGGATTTTATAAATATTTTATTGAGATCAGTTACAGTGGAAATATTCCAATACTGTGTTCATGGGACAAATCATCCATGCAGACTTCCTGTAAGTGTTCTGCTACATTAGTTTGATTAGCGCTGCGATCAGAATGTTTTTAATGCCGCACTGACAGCTCTCCTACCACATGGCCACAAGGGCTTCAGCTTGCAGACATTTTTATTGCGGTAATGAGCTCGCCTTTATTAGCTGGATGAATAAGGTGGTTTAAAGGATGTAATAAAGGGCATTATTGCTTTTTTAATCCTCGCAGAATTGTAGCCATTACGTTGATACATTCTTACATGGATACTGCAGCTAAAATACAAAGTTATCAGTTATCAGTGTATATTATGCATGCAATATTCAAAGTGCCGTGTGAAACTTTTCACTCTCTTGGGTGGCGTATCCGACTAAAGCACTGTCTCTTGGTGCAGTGATGGCCTTTATGGGTTGGAAATCAATTGCTGACCTTTAAGTCACACTGTTGCTGAGAGTCCCAGAGGGCAACAACCAACGGCTATACTGCCCCCCTGGGAGGAAGGGTGCCAGCTCACTGTCCTCTTGCACAAAAGCGCCCCCTCTGGATGGTCAGGAGTCCGCAGGCTGCCTGTGACATGTGCAATGGGACACCTGTAGACTGCAGAGGGAACAGGGGCCGCTGTTCGCTACACGCGCTCCAGAGAACACGTGTGGTAGGCCCAGGACCCTCAGAGTGAACAAGCTGGCTAATGCACCTCCCATACAATCCATTCAGGGAGCTCTACAAAAATACAAGCAGTTTTGTTAATAATGGCAAAGAGCTTGCCGCCCCCCTTACAACACAGCAGCACATTTGCATTAAAATAGCCTTAATTGGCACACGTGGGACTCGATACTGTCACAGGTTCTGGCATTCACTCGAACACATACTACCACAAGGAAAAGAAACCATTAACCCAGATTGGTTGTTGGTCAGTTTTTAAACTGATGACCCTCAACATCATGTGACACTTACTCAACATCCATTACCAATTACCATAACAAACAGGTTTGTGGTTACGTTTTTAAATGGAACCTTCACCAGACAAAAACATTAATCAAAAATGCAGAGCATGGCAAATGAAGAATGTGACTCATTTATTTGCAGGTAAAAAGCCAAGGCCTTTTTTGTCAAACATAGCAGGACATTGCACAATAGGATTGCTGTCTGTCTGTGTAGGGGAGTGGTGTTAATGGTTACTAATCTGTGTGTTCACCTTTGCTTTAATTTGTATCATGTAAAGAGAACAGTATGTCTAGGTATTGTTCTGTATGATAAGGGTAGGTAAACCTGACTCAACAGAAAAAACAGCATTTGGTGCAGAATATAATGCAGTATAATGGTTAGAGAACTAGGCTTGTGTAACCGAGGGGTTGCAGGTTTGATACTTTACCTGGATTCCTTTAGTGTATAAGTCTATATCCACCTGTATAAATGGATGCTATGTAAAAAATATAAATAAAATGTTTGCGTAAGTACAGAGATAATATTATCTGCTAAGTGCCGGTAATGTCAAAAAAGAAAATTTATATTCAAGTTGGCAGTGTGAGGACATTGCCTCACTGTGTAACCAAAAGCCAAAGCTTCTTATTAACAAAAGCATTTTATTAGCAAAAACACGATGGGTTTCATACATCCAACATGCAGGTTTTGTCAAACTGTGTCCAATATGGTACAGTATATTGTTATGATATGGTGTCAGGCAAGAAAGGCAATTTCCATATTTTTGTCAGTTTGTTTTTTTTCCTCCACACATATTTCCTGCAAAACATTTCTCCAATTCTAATTAATTTCTTTATTTCCATGTACTTTCATACTCAATGACTAACTGTTGTTTCAAAACACCATGTGACCGAAACACTGTCAGTTCTGTCAGTAAAAATGGAGAAGAAATGTTTGAAAAATATTGTACATTGTAAAAAAAAACCAATATACAATATTTAGTAAATATTGTAAATATTGTAAATACAGGGTCTTTTCATGAAAATATGAAAATGATGTACTATATGATGTGAAATACAATTAGTGGAAATGGCATGTATGAAAGACAGAATAAGAGGTTGCTTATTGGTCTGTCAAGGTTAGAAACATTAGTGTGCTTGTGACACATACATCCTCCATGTCCCATGGTGCGAACACTGCAATAATAAGTGTTGTAATCCATTGTGTCACATCAGGTTACTTATGAAATATCCAGTTATATAATTTGTTTTTCTGACCTGGCCTGGTCACAGCATTCTAACGGGCACTCCAAAATGAAGACTTTTGGGTGCATGGGATGAACACCATGCTCTGAACACTGAGATATTTTATCTATATTCAAATCCTGCTGCACTCATAACAGAAGCCACACCACTTTGGCACCTGCTACAAATAGACACTCACCCAGCAACTGGAAGGTGGCAATGACACCATTCACTTCAATGCTATATATAGAATCTAATAAAAGACACCGCGCACATGATTGTGGTCTTTATCTGATTGAATGCAGATGTAATGACTCAGGTGGATGTGAGCTAGCTCAGACTGCAGTGTGAAATGTTCCCATGGCCGGCCCTCTCCCTCTCCCTCTCTCTCTCTCGTACCCTCCGGCCTCTTCATGCGCTGTGGAATTCCACTGCTCAGCTCGTATAACCTCCTCCCGTCTTCTCGCTACGCTGTGAGCACTGGCTTCTGTAACCCGTACTGTAACTGAATGCCACCCACACTAAAAACAGCAACTCTTTTATGAATACATAAACTCACACATTTCTTAAGACAATGCATTTATATTATATTTTATATATCAGTTAAGGTTTATGTGATATAGCCTGCATATGTATCATACTATAATGAACTTAATACTGTATATTGACCTAAATCTTTTCCTGCATTGTCATTTAGTAAATTTAAGGTACTTTATTATAAATTACTCATGCACACTATAGCCTATATTTTATCAGAATTAAATACATTTTACAATATATTTCATTTATATTTCTGTTTTATATATATGGTTAGGCTTCCTGTTGTAGCTAAAATCAACTGCAAAATCATCCTTCAAACATTGGCTTGCATTATCGTATTTAAGTCCATTTCTACTGACCAGTCTTGGCAGCAGGTCTGTTAAGTTGTACCTGAGGTGGAAGTATTGACGCAAACAAACCCAAGCTAACCCAGGACGATGATTGTTGGATGGTCACATGAGTAACACATGACTACCCATGTGACCAAAATGAGTGTGTTTGTACTTGGTTGTCGTCATTATTTATCATCACTTAAAAAACACCCACAGGCTTTCAGATGGAAGACAGTGTTTATCGAATGTTTGTACATTTAATGAAATACCCAGATAAACATGGTGAGCACGGACATCACTCACTGGTAGGAGCACAAGGCAACGCCTTTTCCTCCTTCAGGAACACTAGGAATGAGACGTACACTATCTTAAGTCCTGCCTGAGAAAGATGAAGATGGTTCTAGAGCTGCAGATCAATCATAAAATGGCAAAGGGGTGCTGTAGAATGGAAATAACTGGAACATTTTATCATTCAGAGCACAGAACACCAGCTCAGTCATATCTAGTGCTGGGTAGCTCTGAGTTTTCTCTGGGTAAACTCTGAGGTAAACATAAGGCCTGCTTCACATTAATTTGGGAGATTTAGCATGCGTGCTAAGTATTAAGAAATTAATACTTGAATTATCTTCAACACACATCAGGGTTTACACCCACATTAAGGAAGGCCTGCTATTTCCAGTTATAATAAATATATTATAGATTTTATCTACTACCATTAAAAGACATTCAGAAGCTCATCTACTTTTGTCCTCACAAGATGACCGGTGTTCTCTAGTCTACATAACGAGGTGTGCAAAAGTAATTTCGGTAGGAAATTCACCTGGTCCCAATGAAAGGGTTCTGGCCCACCCTGATTTGGACACCAGTGGCTGAGGGGAATGGGAAAGGGAAGAACACATGTAACAGTGAGACCAGGGGCAGATGGGCGCTGTAAAGACCTGAGAGAGAGAGGAAGAGGGGGTAGAACCTGAGAGAGAGAGAGAGGAGGAGGGGGTAAAACCTGAGAGAGAGAGAGAGAGGAGGAGGAGGGGTAAAACCTGAGAGAGAGGAGGAGGAGGGGGTAGAACCTGAGAGAGAGAGGAGGAGGAGGAGGGGGTAAAACCTGAGAGAGAGAGAGGAGGAGGGCGTAAAACCTGAGAGAGAGAGGAGGAGGAGGGGGTAAAACCTGAGAGAGAGGAGGAGGAGGAGGGGGTAAAACCTGAGAAAGAGAGGAGGAGGAGGGGGTAAAACCTGAGAGAGAGAGAGGAGGAGGGGTAAAACCTGAGAGAGAGAGAGGAGGAGGGGGGTAAAACCTGAGAGAGAGAGAGGAGGAGGGGTAAAATCTGAGAGAGAGAGATGAGGAGGGGGTAAAACCTGAGAGAGAGAGGAGGAGGGGTAAAACCTGAGAGAGAGAGAGAGGAGGAGGGGGTAAAACCTGAGAGAGAGGAGGGGAGGAGGAGGGGGTAAAACCTGAGAGAGAGAGGAGGAGGAGGGGTAAAATCTGAGAGAGAGAGGAGGAGGAGGAGGGGGTAAAACCTGAGAGAGAGGAGGAGGAGGAGGAGGGGTAAAACCTGAGAGAGAGAGAGGAGGAGGGGTAGAACCTGAGAGAGAGAGTAGGAGGAGGGGGTAAAACCTGAGAGAGAGGAGGAGGAGGAGGAGGGGGTAAAACCTGAGAGAGAGAGAGAGAGAGGAGGAGGAGGGGGTAAAACCAGAGAGAGAGAGGAGGAGGAGGGGGTAAAACCTGAGAGAGAGGTAAGAGCCTAATTTGTTTTTGATCAACATGCTGTTCATTTAGAACCTTTCTCTGCAAAAGAGTAAACAAAAAATAAATATAAAATCCAATCAGTTAGAAGGTGGACAGACTTTCCAATTTCTGATAATTCAACATTTCCCCAGTTCAACCTGCAGTTGCAGTTCACATGGGTTAAGTGAATACTTTGGTGAGAGACCTTTTTCAGTTTGTTAATTTGGTAATATTTCGTTAACTCGTAAATACGTGAGAAAGTAAACGCTTTCAAGAATTACCATAAACTTAAATCGCAACGTAGCCTGCATTACAATCAATCTCAAACTGTATTAATTTATTTGCTTGGTTAACAAGTGTGCCAACTTCATGAAGAATATGTAATGATCATAATAATAATAAATAATCCGTAATCAACCATTGGGAATCCCCGTGTTGTCTTGTTATTCACGTCAAAACATTTATAGGATCAGATTTAGTAAAATCAGCTAATCATGAAAAAGATAGCGTAACAGTTTAATCTTGAAGGGATATGAACACCACAACGCCATGAACACCGGAAGCTTTGAAGTACAAGTTCAATAAAGACTTGCTTACAACTTCATTTATAAAATAGGTGCATTTTCATCGGCAAGACCACTAAATAATAAGATTTTTTTAAAGATCTGTGGATTATCTGATTTTTATTAACAAGCCCTTTTTGAAAGCACGGCGAACGAAGACATCAGAGAAGTCAAATAGGCTGAGCAATGGTTGGTTAAAAACTACCTTCCAACACTCGAGCTAACAAACCGCTGCTCGGTGCATTCACTTCTACGTCATTCAATAGGCTACGTCTTTCTGTGGTGTATTTTCAAATTTACCCCACCCCCTCCGCAAAATAAGATAGCGAAACTAAGTTTGCCTTTTCCCCAGGTTCCAGTTATTTATTTTTATTTTTTACAAAACGAAAAGGCTTGTATTTTTTAGCTGCTTATAAAATATCTGGGAGGTAACTAGGGACACACCCCCAGTAATATAAGGATGAAATATAATTCAGAGCATGTATACCTAGCATTTTAGAGCATATTTCTGTGTATAAACAGGCCATCGTGACGCGCGACAAGCCGAAAAAATAGAACAGAAGCGAAAAACTACGCTTCAGTTCGCTTGTGTCGCGTGAGCTTCGCAGCCGGTACGCGACGCGTTCGCATCTGGTGGAGACGACGTCGCCCACTGCCATTGTAATAACAGTACTTCAACTACGCTTCAGTTACGCGCGTAATATGCGCGTAGTGCGCTCGCGGTCAATACGCGTGCGGTGGGTGCCCGGCTTTATGGCGATGAGCATTCAGTTATTTCTCCTACATGAAAATGTGTTCATTTGAATTTTTGGCTTCCAGGGGTTGAAAAAAACTGTATTTATCCTTTTCCCTCTCACTGATGATTTATAGACTGACATAAGAACCTGAGCTCATGGTTCAAACCAAAAGACTGAGGTTTAATAGATTAATATATCAGAAGTCCAAAACTGGTTAACTTCAGTAATGTTAATAACAAAATAGTATTTGATGAGTTATTTGTTTAAGAAGGCAGCCTTCTTACTCGTATTGGTGCACAATCCACAAAGAAAAAGGTCTGTCCTCACGCCAGCTCAGAAAGTACCTGTATTAGCGTGTTGGGATACTGTCTGTCCAGAATCACTCTCGTGCTTACGTGTGCCCTTTTCTTCACGTCTTTTAGATATGCTGCCATCCAGCAGTGCCCTGGAGCTTTCCAGATTACACTCCGGCCTACACATGTTCAATTGTTTCTATCCTAAATGTATAGTGCCAAACCTCCTTCTGTTTCTTCTTCCCAGGGGCTTCTGCCCTTCCCTCGCCCTGATTTTACGGACCGCTCCCCTGGTTCAAGCCCACGCCTTGAGGCAACCTGTAGCCCTGCCCCTCTTAGCATGCATCTCTTAATTTGGACTTCATACTGCCTGCTAGATTAGATTATTTGCTGTGATAGATGCCTCATGACATTTCTGTAGCCGTTCACGCTACGCTTTACACCAGGCTGGCCAGCGGAGGATGGACTCCCCCTCTATCGACGGGTTCCTCCAGAGATTTCTTCCCATCGGGGAGTTTTTCCTCACCACTGTCTGAGTGTTTTTCTGCCCATGGGGGAGTTTATACCTCACTTGCTTGCATTCTGGTGGTTCAGTCCTGGTTTCTCCGTAAGTGTCTTTGTGACTGTTCTCTGTAAAAAGCGCCATATAAAATAAATTGAATTAGAACAAAAAATTACCAGGAAATGCAGTTAAAATGTCAGACAGTGTAAATGCTATGGCTAATTCAGTTAACAAAGCCTGAAGTTGGCATGAAAACCCAAAACAGATGCTATCTCTGGACAATAACTGCCCACCTCTGGACAATACCTAGCAGAATCTGCAATAAGGAACTTAAAAGAGTGTAACTGCAAATGCTGCTTGCAGGCTCAAACTCGGTTCGATTGACCAATCAGTCAGTAGCTTTAAGGTTCACATCTCTGAGGTTCCGCTTTATGACTGAACAGCTGTGGCTTTATTCTGAAACCGTGACTGGTGAACACTGAGGGCATTTCCAGCTAGCAGAATGACCGTTTTTGATTAAAGAATGCCACATTATTGTGTCTCGTTCACACCGATTCACTCACAGACAAGCAACCTGTTATAAAATGTGCCATTTCAACCCTTATCCCAAAAGATGTCACTGCAGGCACTGTAATATCAGATATTATTAGATAAAACAGCACAGGTGTGACTGCATATTCAATCAAGAATTCATTAGAAAAAATTCCTGTGAGCACAAATGAATGTTATGATGCCGTTAAAGGGATGTGTTTGCAAAATGAAACATGGACAACTGATGACATCTAGAAAAGAAAGATCAGAGATGATGTGTAACAATACTCACCTGGTTCACTGCACACCAATGGACATCATTTTCATGAAAGCACTTTCATTTATTCTAAGATCCATCTTGTCAATTTATGAAAGCAGAGAGACCATTTTTTTAACACCCAAAGATAGTATGCAACATTTTCCTCTCAATTTCAATTTTGCAAGTTGCCTGTCCAAGTTGTTCAGTATAACTACAGGTAACACAATAAGTCAGGAATGCCTCTGGGCCCCAGGCCTTGCTGTAGCCAAGTAAAAATGGAAACACAGGCAAACTGAATTGGAATGGTGAATTTCCAGTTGTGATGTGCACACTGACATGCTGTGCCATGCCAGCCTAATTCTTCTACTGCCCCAGTCAACGTCACAGGCAATCTAGATAGTAAAAAGGACAATGACATAAAATAATTTCGGATTTTCCATGAGTAGACCAATTTTTATGACCAATCAATCAATTTTATTTGTATAGCACTTTTAGCAAAGGAGCTTTGTCACAAAGCAGCTTTACAGAGAACCAGCCCCCAAAGAGTAAACCTAGGGCAACAGTGGCAAGGAAAAACTCCCTGACTGATAACAGGGGAACCCATCTGCCGCGGGCAGGCACCAGTTTGTTATGGAAAATCAATGGCGGCAGGAGGCGGGGGTCCCCAGCTGGTCTAGCTGGTCTAGCTGGTCTAGGGCTGGAGCTCCGGGCCGGGGGGGGGTGCTCAGCAAACTTGGGCTAGAGCTCTGGGCAGGTGCCCAGAGCCGAGGAAAACGAGGGAAAAAAACATTGTTGGGGGTTCAAATGGTATATTAGCAAGCAGAGCAGAAGAGACAGAGGTGCCTGCGTGCAATAAGGAAACCCCGGCAGAATAAGGCTATAGCAGCATAGCTAAGGGAAACAGTAGCAGGAGCCAAAGCAGCCCTGAGCACCAGACCATGACCGGTTCAGCTTAACACAGCACTACCAATGATGATCCAGTGACAGCACTAACCGCTCAGTCCACCAGAGTCTCTATAGCTATGCCCGCCACCCACTCCTGCCCCTCAAATATAGGAGACTAAAAAGATATGTTTTGAGCCTAGCTTTTTAGAAAAAAATGACCAATAATATTCCTTATTGTTATATTGCACATGTGAAATAAGATACATCCACACATAATAAACAGTAAAGCTTGTATATATCCTTTTTTTAATTAGCTTCTTTTTTGCACTACTGGTTCACTGGGAATTTGTGGATTCCACATGCATACAGTATAGAGCAGTACATACAGATAGGCATATAATACATTTATTTTTTATATATCAGGTGCCTTTCTGAACACTCAAGGTCACCTTACATGGTATTAAAATGGACAGAAGAATGACAAGACACTACAGATACATACATGATATTAAAAACAGTTTGAAAAGATAAAAATGCCACATTTAATATGATACTACATACAAGAAAGCAGACAAACAAAAAAAAGTGTATATTTTATTTTAAATTTCACTGCAGCTCCACTCCAAATGGATGTATCACTTCACATTATCCCAATCCTTATCTTGTGAGGTTCATTTTAAAAGTTGGAATAATATTCTGGAGCTGAACAGGCAAGAGCTACAAAGATCAGGAATGTGTCCCAAAAGGAATGTAGCAGCTAGCTTGGCCATCGCATCAGGTAAGAGCCTGATCTGTGTTTGATCAACATGCTGTCCATTTAGAACCTTTCTCTGCAAAAACGTAAATAAAAAATAAATATAAAATCAAATCAGTTAGAAGGTGGACAGACTTAGAAGGTGGACCAATTTCTGATAATTCAACATTTCCCCAGTTCAACCTGCAGTTAATCTAGGTATTTTACAGCAAGAAACGACATACATAGTTAGCTTATGGTGATTCATAAACTGTGGTATTGTTTCTGTAGGGTGCAAAAACTGTATTACCATATGCAGGCACTAGATATAAGGAAAGACTGAGCAGCATGGTAGCCCAAAAGATAGTTTAAGTTTATGGCAATGAACCATTCATGTTAATAACAAAATTGTTATTTGAATGAGTTTTTGTTTAAGAACACCTTTTATCCTTTGTGCCATCTCACTGAAAAAGCTGACCATCAGAAAGTACCTGTATTAGCAGCCGTATGGGGTAATCTGTGAATTTTTCCCTCCAAAATTAATATCCGTATTTGTCTGAAAAATCCCACGTGATTCAGGCTCTCGTGCGGAGGGACGCATTGTGGAGCATGAAGGTCAAAGCGTGGACACGTGTGATTAGACAGTGAGGAGCTGTGCCGAGGGGCGAGCCCGGATTCGAGTTCCTTGTTAGGGAAAGGTGGGTTTAATACAACTCGGTCACAGAACGCTCATTACCGGCTTCAGCTCAGAACACAAGAAAACTGGCTGTTTTTGTGTTCGTGATTTGTGACTGTGTATTATTATTCGACAGCATCTTTGCTGGCGGTTCTGAAATCAGATTGTGATGTAAGCGCAGAGTCAGCGCAGTGCCAATGAAAACTGTGGGATGTGGAGCGGATGAGAGCGATCACAGCACCGTGGGATCCCACGTGCCATATAGAGAACGCTTCAGTTACATAATCCAGTGACCCAGCGCAGTCTCTCCACAGTGACCGAGGCCAGCGGAAAATACATTAACATGCATGAACAGATTACCAAATCCTGCATAAAATTAAGTTCACCCCATCAACAGCGCATGTATTATACTTCAGACTTTAGTACGTTTTTATTTCACTCAAATCGATTCCCTGACGTCCCAAGAGATTACAGTTTTTAATCTGCTACTTACGGATTTATGCAATGTTACCGAGGAGCTGTCAACTGCTGGAACAATTCACGTCCTTTCACACTTCATATTGATCCTGATCAGCGACGACAGTAAATAAATAAAGGCATGATTGAATTATTTAGAATACAATTGGGTGAATTTCATTTTTTTTTTCTCTTCAATTGCTGATTATATATTAGGAATTATATATTAGGATATCTGGCTGACTTAATCCATCAGTATGGGATTAAATGAATTGCTACTCTATCCAGTCCAGTCTATCAGAACTGTTTTAAGATGTTTGTTATTTTATTTTAATCTTGTTAGAACATCGTATCCCTGTTGTAGGCCAGTCCTGGCAGAATGTGTGACTCCCACAGCTCGAGAGCTTGTAGATCTGAGAAAAAAAACTGAACAAATGTCCAAATCAAAGCTGAGAACATGCTTTTTCACCAGTGATTTCCTCGGGCTTACATGACTGTTATGCTCTCTTACTGCTGTATAAACATGAATATGTATGTATGACAACAGTGAAGGGTCTGCTGTTAAAATATGACTCATCTCTCACAAAATGCTTAACATTGCCCCAGAAGAACGTTAAAACCTTTTTCTGCTGGTGGTGTTGTGGTTGCTATGGAAACTGAAGATTTAATCAGGACAAGCAATCTATGAAAGACATTGGGAAGACATCAGGAAGTATTTCTTCACACAGAGGGCAGGTCATATAATAGAGGCAGAAACTCTGGGAGTTTTCAAGCCTAGGCTTGATATGGGGCTAGATACGATCTAATGCGTAGGGAAACGGTGAGCACTAGGTTTACTTCAGTGGTAGGAAAATGGCGAGCATCGTTGGGCTGAGTTGCCTGTTCTCGTCAGTATGTTATGTTATGAAAGAATCAGATCATTGCAAAATAGAACTGATGGTATCCTGAGGAAATTAGGTTGCCTATTTGAAATGAATCAAACTTCGTTTTAAGGATTCAGGTGTTCGTGTATATGCATTGATGTAACAGATTAAACCTGTATGTGCAATTCCTGATATTTATTGGCATTGCCATGTAGCCATGGTAACCTCTGAGTTATAAAGCATCACAGAGCAGCCTTCTTTTTTATAATTCTATCAGCTGTGGATTAACTGGCCTCATATTTGTCAGGAAAATTATGTGTCCTGCTGTAGCAACTACTTTTCATTCAGTTTCAGATTTTGTTTTAGATTTAATATCCATTCATCCTTTATATATCTGAATCACATGTTTGATGTGAATAACGTGTGTGTGTGTGTGTGTGTGTGTGTGTGTGTACTTGTGTGAATGCTGTACAAGATGTACCATTTTGGTTGATGTGCCCTTCTTGATGTCAAGATAAAAAGCATGTAAATTGATGACATAATACCCACATGCCGTAGATTATTTGGTGCAAATAACATGAGACATGTTCGGCATGTGAAACCAGATACTATAAATACATCTGAAAGTGCAAGAGGAATGTATGGTGCTGATATCCAGTTTCCTTGTGTCCATTCCTCCTCTGGTTCCAACAAACCCCAACTACATTCTCACATTCTTCTTTATGTATTTATTTATTTGACAGGGACAATACACATTAATCAACATCACTATTCTGTGATGTAAATGTGCCAGATTTAGCCAGATTGCTAATTTCCATCTGTTGTCCCTGTCAAAAAAAAAAAAAATTATATATATATATTAACTTGGCAATGCACAGGTAAAGGCAAGCCACTAAAGTTTCCTTCTGATACAAATAAATAAATACATGAATGAGTAAACAAATAATAATAATTATAATTTGCTTCATAAATTGTTCCAGTACAAAGTTGCTGTGTAAACAAATATGTCCATAGCGCAACACATAACAAAACACAGATACCATATGATTTTATCTGCAGGTCTTTACAATAGATCTCCTGTACTATGTCATTCTGTGATGTCATTATTTAAGATGTATGCCTAAAAATGAAAGTCATATACTCCATAAAGAGTGTAAGCAGTAATGCTGGCAACCACAACACACCCAGGCATAGAAAAAAATCTGTTTAAGTTTTGAAGCAGGGCTGAATTACCACAATGGCATCTTGCAGTGTGCTGGGTATACAGACGATGGACCTGAGCCTGAGCCTTAAATATATGATCCTGAAGTCACTGTGGTTCTCTCACCATCAAAGATGTGGATGAATGCCATTGATTTAGTTCAGATTGCTAACCTCAATCTAGTTTTTAATTTTGACATTAAAACCATTTTGTGTAGCTAGCCTCTCAACCCATTCAGTTATTGTGACATGACCCTAATGACACTACCACTCCCACTCACCTTGTATCAACCCTAGAATTAATTCTGTATGCCTCCTCAGAAGTTATGTTAATCAGGGGTGGTTTTAGTGATTTGGAGGCCCCATGCAAAGACCAATGTGAGGCCCGTCTCCATTTTTCTTAACGCAACCATAGCTAGTGAACAAAAACTATTTGGAGGCAGCGCTTTTCAGTTAACAAAAGCCACAGAACTAAAGGACAGACCAAATGAGAATTCTAACTGAAGAACTTCAAATGACCTTCAGTCAGTTAGAAGAAGACAACATGGCAAGAAAAAGATTATAAGTATATAATCTTTAATTCTTCCAAGACAAAAGTATAGTACATGCTTTTTGATAAAGCATTTGAACATCCACTATTCTCTAGGGGTAAAAGTCCCCGTCCGAGCGGGTGTCTGGTTTGTGGTGGGCTGCTGCTGTCTGTCTGTGTCGCCTCTGACACTTCCCTCCCACACTGTAGCTGGTTCACCAGAGGCAGCAGTAAGGCTGCTAACGTTAGCTAGCTCAGCTTCTTCAACTAACGTTACACCTGTTGTAACGTCAGCTAGAGTGACAGCACCTATTATCAACCAACTTTGTTCGACAGACAGGAAAACATAAACTGATTTGCAACTATATAGGAAAAAATAGGCGAAATATTGGTAACAACCTGTACCTAGGTATGTAGGAAAAATGTTCTCGTTATTCTCCAGTGGTTATTTTTTTGTACTTTCGCGATTTTTTTATGTACCGGCAAATAACTCAGAGGTGGTCCAGTGCTTGCTTTTGGTTGCTAAGGGGACGTGTATCAACCACCCCATATAAACAAATTGGGATGGCAGGTATGCCATCCCGCCAAGTTACGCCTTGGCGGGGGCATGCCCCATACCTACACAGCACAGAGAGTTTGGCACTTTTCAGGGTTCCCCACAGAAATAACCCCAACAGCCACAGACACTCGCCCTTTAAAACATTAAATTCTGTATATTCTGACCCCATTTCAACAGACAGATTTCATAAACAACTTCACATGTTCACACAATAAAGTCCCAAACTAAGGGGATTTTGCGTTTTCTTCTTCTTCTCTTTCTTCTTCTTCTCATTCTTATTTTTCCTGCCGCCTATCCCACTAACAACATGTCTCCCCATTGGACATTTTACCGACACCAGCCAAATCCTCACCCTCACGACCCAATCAAAAACTCACATACACACGCAAAATACCCATACTATTTTATTCTGAAACATTTCCAGTTTGAACAGCTAATCTGCCTGTGGCCAAGTGGGTAAGGTTACAGTCTTAGGAACATGGGGTTGTAGGTTCAAGCCCAACTAGGGACATGTTTTTTTAACCTGCTTTTACCCTCACTAATAATTGTCTACTACTTCTCAATTATTGCTTTTGCACCATATCTACCAGCCATTCCCCGAACGTATACACTGTATTATGACGTACCTTCTGCACGTTCAATTGTTAACAATATTGCAAAGCCATATGGATTCAACGGGAGCTCTTCTGTGCTTACTGGCCTGTGTTCTTCTTTAAAACCATGGACAGGTTTGCTAATGATATTTCAGGCATTGCATAGCTATGTCATGGTGCTGCACTAACAAAGTCACAGACTGGTAAACCTCCGGTTGAAGGATTGAATCCCGCCTCGCCCTCAGGCAGATAGTTTCCCCTTTACACTAACGTTTTCTTACGCTTTTATATTTTCTTTACCAAAACTCACTCACAGCCACTCATATGCATTTCATGACGGCAAATGTATTCCTTTTATTAAAAAGTTACACCAGTTCACCACTGTGCCATTCCTACAAACTATATTTCTTCACTTGGCTACTGTACAAAACCTTCTTATCAGCAAATGCCACATTTCTACATTCATGATACCTCGCCCTTTTCTCTATCTAGCCACATACAAACAATTACTACGTATGTACGTTCTGCAACTCCCCATTAAAACATTACATTTAAAACCATGACTCACTCATAAGTGTAACTACTAGTACTGAACATGAGAAAAGCACATTAGTGCAATAGATTTCACACGTTACTTAACCCTCCACTTTAACAGTTAATGCTTTATACTGACTGTTATATATACCATTCCCTAAGGAAACTAAGCTCGCTCATGGTCACTTTATTTACTCCGCGCTATAGTCTGTAATCATGTCAACCTTCACCTACATGCCCATTCTGCTAAAAACATATCGTTTCAACTACAAAATTTCATAATTTCATCCTAATTTCTATCACACTGTTGTTATTTTCTCATATGCAAAGCCTACTGGGACATATGCATCTGCTCCTATTCTCCACTATCAAGTTTTCCGGTTCTAGCTTAGCAAAACACCGAACAGGATTCCCACCTGCAGATAAGCCTATCAAAATGCCTTATAAACCTTACAAACACTAAAAGTGCATCTCCATGAAATAACAGACAACGGAGCAGGACAGCAGGGTACACAAGTTGCGACCTAGGCAGCTCTAATTCTACGGGCTTGCTGATTCTTTTCTCAATCAAGGCTCGTTGGATGGCCGTCAAATCCGTGAGTACATACACTGGCCATATTTCACCTGCGTTTCTGTTGCGTTTACACTTACGCCACCGCACCCTTCGTCACAGCCACTGTTTTACATATATAGCAAACCGAAACTGCTAAACAGTACACGCTCATCAGACTGTACAAATTCACACAAGGATAGCCATAATCCACAACCGTTTCTTACAGGGTCACTTCGCATTTCTCACTCTCATAATAAAACGCTTTGCAAAAAGAAATGATATCTCATAAAAAACATGTTTTCAATGTACAAAAATGCCAAGTTACTCAAAAGTATTGATATCAAAATGATGCCAAGTTATGGTACTACAAACAATATAGGCTAACTTGCCTCACCGAAATGACATAAGATGTATTTCAAAGCAATGCTACCCAATATTTCCTCAATTCTTTGAAGTCACTTGGCCCTGTGTGTGTAAGCATGCACCACATGGACAGGCCAAACATATGCGTGGATGGCTCTCTCACAGTCAAGTTCGATTGAATAGGTGTGTATATGTCCAATTTGTATTGGTATGTATGTATTTCGCTGCCCAGCCTTTCTGTTGCGTGAATGATAGTATGTTTCTTGGTATAAGTGTGTATTCGTAAATGTGAATGTAACATGCTGTGAGGGAAATGTCCCCATGGGGATAAAGAAGTTCTCTATGTATGTATGTACAATATGTATTTTACATGCAGTATTTATTGTACGTAGCAAATATACAATAACCTGTACATATACTTAAATTCAGTTCAGAAGCAAGTATAAACATGTTTTCTGGAGAAATATGCTTCCCGAAGTTACTCAGCAGCAGTTTTGTACATGAATTTCAATGTGTTCCATGAGGCAATTCGAAATATTTGACTCTTTGATCTGACACATAGTTTGCATGACATTGTAAAATGGTAAGATTACAAAACACAGGGCCAAGTGACTTGAAAGAATTGAGGAAATATTGGGTAGCATTGCTTTGAAATACATCTTATGTAGTTTCGGTGAGGCAAGATAGCCTATATTGTTTGTAGTACCATAACTTGGCATCATTTTGATATCAATACTTTTGAGTAACTTGGCATTTTTGTACATTGAAAACGTGTTTTTTATGAGATGGAATTTACATTTGCTAGCATACAGGTAAGTGTCCTGCCTTGCGTAGGCTATTTGAGGTTAATATGAGAAAGAGTGGTCGCTATCAGCATGTCTAGGAATCCGTACATATTCACTGTTGTAACTCAAGTCGTAGGATGCAAAATAGCCGTTAGGAAAGCAGTTTGCAATTATGAAGCAACGTCTGCGCCATTGGATTTAATGAGTCACGATGAGATAATTCCGAGCATGTTGCTTGTCTTCAAGTTGATATAGTAAATAAGGCTGTATTAATGTTACTAAATGTATATGTATGAAATTTTTTTTTTACATTTAGACAATTTATTATGTGTATTTTTACAGGACTTTCATTTAAATAGGTAAAATGCTTTATTGATGCTATATTGCTATGCAGGTATTCAATTCCATTTCACTTTAAGAGAAGTCTGTTGATTAGCAACAAGCTTCACAGATTAGTAATCCGCATGGAAACAGATGTACCGTGATAATCTTAACTAAAACACATTGAAGCTTTTGTGAGCTAGCTAAGATTCCTGATAGTTTCTCCACCATATAACTTATGATGGCTACCTATCTGGAGATATAGCTATTTCTTATTATTTTTTAAAATTATGTTGAGCTTTAACTGGAGCGACATGGCTCAGGAGGTAAGAGCGATTGTCTGGCAATCAGAGGGTTGCCGGTTCAAACCCCAGCCTGGGCGTGTCGAAGTGTCCCTGAGCAAGACATCTAACTCCTAACTACTCTGGCAAATGACAGGCATCAATAGTAAAGTGCTTTGGATAAAAGCGCTATATAAACTTTGACCACACAACAAAGTTTCATTAGTGTGGTCATGGATTCTGTGTTTTGCCTTTTTTTGGTAGTTCTGTGACTTCCCCCATTTTTTTTGCCAAAAATTACTTGAATGTGAACTGGCTACTCATTGTGTGAATTGTTTGATTATATTGCTCTGTCTACACCTGAGGGTAGACAATATCACAAAGCAGGAGTACTATAGCCAGATTCTGTGAAAAAGACATGCGTAGGTTTGGGGGACAGGAGAGGTGTACTACGAAGCAAGATTACGGAGTTAGCGAGCTAACTTAAGTTTTAAAGGACCATGGTGATTTTCACACTTTCTCGGTTTTATGTGCTATTTGCACAAGAGGCATTGAAGAAACACAATGAGTAAAGTATTAAATATGTCCGTTCTGTATTTTTGGAGAAATATGCGTTTTAAATTTATCGTCCTATTTTCAACCTGTTGAGAAAGTTGTCAACTTGGTGCGTCACGAACACAGTAACCACTCCCCTTTCCACGCCCCATAAACCCATGGACAACTCGAGACCCATAGTTTGCGCTGCTGGCTTACAGGCAAGACAATGCAAATATTTGACTAACGTTAGGTTCACCTAAATTAGAGTGCCTATTAAGGACTATTAGATTATTTCTGGTTATATTCATTTAGCTAGCTAGCTAACGTTAGCTAGCTAGGTAGTTTGCTTTCATAAGGCAATAACGTTAGCTAGCTAGTTTGCTTTTATGAGGACGTTATAGTTGTGCTTTTATCTTAACTTGGCTAGCTAGATAGCAGAAATTATAATTGGATATAAGTCAACGTCCTTACCTTAGCTATCTATCGATACTTGATATACTACTAAGCTAGCTAGCTTGTGAAAAGTCTCCCAAAAAGAGCGCGTATCATGGGGGTAGCTATGGTAATGGGGCAGGGTCTGTCAATCATAGCTAACTGACAGTTCTCATTACCACGCCCAGACGGTTCGGGTGAACTTTTATAGTGGGAAATTTAGGCTTAGAAAAATACGTTTTAAAGTACATTGAAATGACTGAATAATAAAAAAATTATGCACATTTGTTTTGTTGTTGCCTAAAGACAACTGGGAAGTGTCACGTTCAACCACCATGTTACTCCTTTAACTCTGGGGTTTCTGTATCACAAAGCTGATTCAATTTAAATCACCATGGTAACTTGCGCTGTACACCTAACCTGGTCTGGGACAGGTTATGTTTAGGCTGTCTGATTGAAACATGTAATAGTACCGGCTTTTGACCAATCAACTCTATTCCTGCTGGATCCCACAGAGCCCAGGGGTGTTTTCGCAGGGTGGCGATAACTTAAAAGAATCCACTGAGTGTACGCTCATGAAAGATGTAGGCTGCATTCTCTGCGGAGGGAATACAGTACATATGGAAACCTATTAAACACTGTGCGTCCACATCTAATTCCCTTAATTATGAGACAATGGCCTGAGTCCCATAGTTCTTGAGTTTAGGAATAAACTGTGGTGTGATCGCTTCAGGCAATATTTTACATATCCTGCATTGAGTGTAAAGTTTAGGAGTTCTAGAGAGGTTCAGGGAGCAGTTGTCACATTAGACAAACCATAGGACAATTTTTGAGATTGTAGATTTATTAGATAGTAGTGGTAGATAAATAAGGAATTTTAACAAACAAACAAAATTTACACTATTAGTTTTTTTTTTGTCGGCCCTAGCTTTGTTGAGGATGACGGTGTTACTTTTTGACAGTATGACTGTTTTATGTTTGTAGTATCTGTCCATTATGCCCTTAAACATACTAGGTGCATTCCAACCTGTTGCTTATAGTTAGTTGAGCTGCCATTTCCACTCTGACCAAAGAAGCTCCTGACCTCTTGCAATCGTTTACAGAGTCCCATATTTGTGTGCATGTGTTTCTTTTTATAGGATTAGAATAGGATAATTGATGTTGTAAACATTTTGCTACAGCTATAGCCTTGTCTTGGGGAATGGGGTTATGGGGTTCAATGGCTGAGTGAAACAATTCTGTTATCTTTGTGCTATTGAAGGTCTCCTAGATGTTTATGGTTGTTTTGGGTCCATTGGACTCATGACCCACCGAACTGCTTGCAAGTCGCATAATAAGAACACGAGCACGTCCCTTGCTGTTTGAGAGTGAAGGTGGAGATAAAGATAAGGGGAGACCTTCTCAGTTTATTTTCATAGTAGAGAAATGTTAATAACACGTATGTGACATGGTTTCTCATATTTTTGTGAGGCCAGCTTGATAAGAGTCCCAGCTTTGCCATTGACCTATATGTTGTGTTATAAATGAGAACAACTTAATGGGAGAAAATGTCTTAAGAGATAAGATCACCTTTTCCCTGTGGAATTCTCAGGGTCTGCTTACTGCTGACATGCAGAGAAAAAATGTAATTGCCCGTTTCTGGATTATACCAAACCCTAAATCCCCCCCCCCCCCTTTGCATTTAATGTAAAACAATGTTTTCAATGTAAACTCACGCACAAAGCATGCGCACTATACATCTAAATGATCTCATTGATGCAAAGTTACAAGTTTTCACAAAAACTAAAGCAGCCATATCCCAAATCTGTGCTACCCATGTGTCCTATATTCATTCAAGTAACTTGTGTTCCTTCATCTAATCCCTATGTGTAAGGGTACTTGAAATGAGCAGATTCCTTACGGAATATACATAGAGCCTTCCTACAATGTTTGTTTTACACTTTGCATTACAACCATAAGATTCTTTAAAATTACATGCAATACTAATAAAGGATACAGAAGGATAATTTCTGAAAGAGGAATTTTTTAATGATATTTGTGGGTACTTAGCTAAAATGTTTTTTTTAGCTAGGTTTTTTCTTCCTGTCATGGAAGGTCTTCAGCTTTTATTTTATACAGTACTAAAATTATTATACAACACAGGTTTATACACACATCATTTACATGACGTTTTACATATATATTCTAGTTTCAACCTGTGTATTTTACAAAGGTCAAACTCTTCAAGCCTCAAGGATTCTTTATGATTAACACAATATGTGTGCTTCCCAGGCAGCAGTTCTTGCCAAATAACTAATACTGAGATATATACACCATATAGCCAAAAGTATGTAGACAACTGACATACAACATCATGCAAAATTATGGGCATTAACATGGAGTTGGTCCACCCTTTTCTGCTATAACAACCTCCACTCTTCTGGGAAGGCTTCATACTAGATGTTGGAGCACTGCTGCAAGGATTTGCTTCCATTTAGCCAGAAGAGCATTAGTGAGGTTGGGCACTGATTGGGCGATTAACGGCAATTAATCTAAAATCTCCTGCCAGAAACCTTAGGGTTATTTTAGACTCTGATCTGATTGTTTAATCACTAATTTAAAGAGTGTGCAATCTTGCCTTTATCAGCTCAAAAAATATATGTAAAATCTTACAATGGATTTTAAGATTGAATTGGTTTGGAAAAGGAAAGGAAAAACATGGACTTGACCCAGCTTATATTGCTGGTCTTTACCCAAATGCAGGTTTGGAATTTGGTCTTAGGCTGTGTTCGAAACCTCATACAAACATACTACATACTACGTCCTACATTAGTATGTACTATGTACAACATACTAAGACAGTTAGTATAACAGCTATGTTTTTGTTACTTAACCATAGACCTGTAGCCATCAGCAGCCTATTTGAAACATGTCATGTTTAAGCACATCTAGAAACCACCTCATTAGATTTACAAGAATTCCAATAGTACAATAGTAAAGTGTGCTCAGAGCACTCAGAGTCATAAATAACATACATACACATAGCTGAGCCTGACAGGATATAGCTTGTAAACCTTGTTAGACACCAGGTTAACGGCCTTGGCTATACAGGCAGCATTGTGGTTGTGAGCTAGCTATGTTAGCCTTAAAACTAGCTAGCCAATAACACAATAAGCTAGATTGTCTTTACTTAACTAGAAATTTCATTGCTAGCTTGCTAGTTTTTTTAATGATAATAATTTGGCGCCCAACACGGGGCTGTTTATGTCCAATTCCCACCCCAGAATGCCCAATTGCCTCCCAACCACAGTCTTTGGTGCAAACCCATGGCTTTTGTGCTACCTAAGTAACATTAGATCACAGAACTCACTAGCTACAACGTGTTTGTGTGTATACAAATGCAGCTGAAGAGCAGATGCTTCAGTTAGTCAACTACTCTGAAGTCTTTGCAAGTTGCAACCCGTGGTGTCAGTTTGTGTGCCTGTGTGTGCATGAGCGTTTTTTTAGGCTATGTGGCTAAGGAGTTATCACTGCTGTCGCTCACTGAAACTTCTATAGAAAATTAAACATTAACAGCTTTAGCGGTAATTTTAGGTCAACGTTATGAAATAACGGCTGAGGGATTCTGATCGCTGAAGGTGAACTGTAGGTGTGTTTAAGCGGTTTTGGAGCTGCATGAAGGTTGCCCCCTTCACTTCCATTATAGCTGCAGCTCACAAGCAGGACATCCATCGATGATGGAGGCTGGACAGTATCGATCAACAACATCTCAAGTCGGAAATCGGGTTAGATATCAAAAATTCCTAACTATCCCTTAAAGCAAAGTAGTGCTGCTGTAGTTGTTTTATCAGAAAGCATTCCTTGCAGTCACAACGTGTGATTGGTTGCTCAGATGATGGACACGCAGCCGCAATGTATTATGTGGTCTCTTGACCATTAAGTAAACTTGATTGCATACTCTGAAATTGTTGCTAATCTAGAATACATCTGGGTACTTTCCCCTGTACTCAAACTGAAATAAAACACTTATTTTATTGTAACTTTTTTCTTTGTTTGTCTTTATTGAACATTATGAACATACAGTACAGACATTCAGCTGGTGGACATGGAATGGATATTCTTGTACAATTCAAGATTCCAATGTGTGAAAAAAGTAGATATCAATCAAATGAAATATGACAGAGAAAACAAATTAAATTAAATATAAAAAGTATCATAATAAATAAACAATAACATCAATAAAAGTCAATATATCTTAATCAGGAGCTACAGAAAATAATTATTTAAAATATAACAGTGTGCGTTCACTTTTTTTATTTGTCATAAGTGTTAATGTATCTATGTACAAATTGAATCCAATCCAAAAAATATTAAGGCTTAGGAAGGACTTAGAGAATCTTTCCTTATGTGTGTGAAATTTACCAATTACAAGTATAAGATTTGTCATGTAACTCAAAGGTTTATCATTACATTCAAATTTAGTAATAATGGGCCTCATTCACCAATATCTTCCTGAGTTTTTTCTTAAATTTGTTCTTGAGAAAGGTCCTAAGAAAAGTCTACGTCAGGCTCACGACGTATTCTTAAACCACAGAATTGTTCGCACCCGTGTTCTTAAAATGATGAATCCCATTGTCCTCGTAAAAGCGCATGCCAGTTGTTCCTAATTAGCGTAGGTAAAAACGCCCCGCCAATCTCCATAGGCCTCAGAAGCCTGACGCAAGGCAGAGCAAAAACTTTGCCCATATATGGAATTCCGGTTCGAAGGGAAATTTCTCTATGGAATGGACTTTCACATAACCGTCCGTGTCACAGTCTGTGATTTAAGCTGGCGTTTAAAACTTGGACGTTTTTGTTCGGACACATTTCTCTCTTAAATGGCACTGGATCCGCTGAATTCTGATGTCGTTTTTCAACCGAAACAATTATGTTGCTAACAAAAAGCTAACACTGCTGCGCATGTCATTTACGTCACAGCTCTTGCGGTTCCCTGGCAATGCTTGTGAAGCGCAAGTAGCCTAGTTATATTAAGATGTTTACAACTGTAACAAATAGAAAAATGTATAATTTATTACGCTAACGGGAAACAACGGGAAGAAAGCGGTTTTCGCATGTGTATTGAAACAGCTCTGTGTGTGATGTTGTAATTGTGCGACGGGTCATCTCGGGTGGCTAACCATTTAGCCGTTAGCAATTGGCTTTTTTAAATGACACAGAATTTTTTTTCAGATTATAAAAAATGTGTAAAAAGCATTATTTTTTCATATCCAAAAAAACGTCCAAATATCATAATTTATTTTAAAGGAATTTGGAAATCGCCATTCATTTGTCTTATAGGGGCGTCTATTTTTTGAACCGGAAGTCTTGAAAATGCTAACGAACCCGAATTGAATGACGATACGACTTCTGAGGCCTATGAAAGGGCATGAGACTGCAGGGCCGTGTGCACACACAGAAAATGAAAAGAGAAGTTGAGAGCGAAGTCAATAATGCCCAAACGAAAATCTAAGGACGGTGGAGCACTGGACAAACGTAAGAAAAACTTCAGTAGTTCTGAAGTGGAGGTACTGCTGCAGGAAGTGAACAGCAAACGACCTGTCATATTTAGTAGCATCAGTAGTGGATATAAAATAACACACACAAAAAAGATGCATGGGATGATATTACTCGTTCAGTGAACGCTGTATCCAGAGAAGGGCTACAGGGAAGGGAACTGATGAAGTAACAAAAAAATGGTTTGATGTCAAATCTGAAGCAAAAAAACAATGCTGGTGGGAGTGGGCACAAAGAAGTGAGTGTTATGTATTCAAACAACAAAGTGTTTCTCGTCACATTAATACCGATAATTAAATCAACCAGCAGTAAACTGCATCGGAGTAAACCCGTCGCTGCACAAAACACTGCACAAAAAGTGTATTGCCAGTCATTTTGGTGTCACCCCCCTCTGATGGTGTCACCCGGTGCAGTCCGCACCCCCCTAGTGACGCCTCTGAATAAGTGTTCTCTTCTTCAACATGTCCATGTGTTTAAAACGTGCTACCTAAGTGCTTAGTTTGTATTCAAAATTTAAACATTTGCTTTTGCAGTATAGACCAAACATTGTATAATTGAAACCCCGCAAAATAAAAGGTCACTACAATGGTTTGATTTTTATCATTTATTTACAGATGAACTCCCGCTGAGGCAACCACCATCTGAGGCAGAACCTGGCACCTTAATGCTTTGTAAAATAATGAAAATAATTATTTAAAAATATTATAAATGATAAAAAATATTATTGTAATTTAAATCCTATAATATTATACAACTGTAGAATTGAAGAAAACACAATAACCAATTCTTTTGCACAAACATCAGCACTCAAATGTGCATAAGTGTGCTCTTGAGTATGTGTAGATTCTGTTCTTATCTAAGAACAAATCCCAAATAAGAAAACATTGGTGAATGTCAGAATCTTCATGAAAACAGCGTAAGTAGGTTTTAAGAAGAAAATTATTCTTAAGAACGGTTGGTGAATGAGGCCCAGTGGGCTCGATCTTACACCCGGCGCAAAGCGGCCCCAAGCGCAACGCAAGTGTCTTTTCTAGTTTCAGACCGACACAGTTGTCATTTTCCCGTCCAGCGCCCACATTGTTTAAATAGCAAATGTACTTGCGCCCATCTGAGCGCCCATGGTCTTAAAATGAGGTGTGGTCAGGTGCATTGTTGGTGCATTGCTATCTTGAGGCAGGGAAAACCGATTGCGCGATTGACCAACAAAAACCTGGTCTTAAGTCAATGGCGCAGTATTTTACTGTTATTTTAAGGGCGCATTATTAAGATAGTAACATGCGCCTACATCGGCGGGTGCACAACGTGCGATATTTTAAAAAAAAAAAAAACATGTCATAATGGTTAGTCATACTATTGGTAATATAATATTAATATTATTTTATATATATTAACATAATATTCACAATATAATATTTGGTGGAATCCTGCTGTTGCCGTAGATGGTCTGCTCGCGTGCTTTCATTTTACGTACGAGCAGATCCATATCCTCTGTAGAGAAGCGTTCTTTCCTACTACTTGGCAAATCCGCCATTATAATAGCAATCCGCCAAGGTGCAAGCACACCTGGCTTTTAAAGGGAATGGGAGATGACACTCTGATTAGTTTATTTCATGTTACGCCCAAAACACGCCTATGATTAATTAAGAGACTAAGTACAACCCCCGCAATTTAAATGGACAAAATCTAAGATATCTAATCTTCCTTCCGATCTCTAAAATGAGTACTTCTTTTTTAAGGTGCTGGTGTCTATTTTTCCACACAAATTTGATAAATAAATTATTAATTTCCTTACAGAATACATCAGTAACAAAAAGTGACAAAGTAGGATAAACAAATCTTGATACACCATCAGCTTTTGTCAATAACACTCTTCCAAAATGGAAAGGTCTCTCTGAAGCCACATGTTAAGAATTGACTTAGTTTCTTAATTTTAGGAAGAAAATTTAGCTGCTGCCTGAGAGCCATATCCTTTGAATTATGAATACCAAGATATTTTACACATAGTTTTACAGGGATATTAAACATAAGTTTCTCTTCATTCTCATATAAACATAAAATTTCACTTTTGTTGATATTAAGTTTAAGACCTAAAGCTTCTGAAAATTCACCAGTTACATGTAATGCACTCTGGATTTGCCATTTATCTTTAAGAAATAATAATGTGTCATCAGCTAGCTGTGTAATTTTATCTCTCTGTTAAAAATGGTTAAAGTTACAATCTTGAAGATTTCCGTTGCTTGAAGATATCTCGTGCATCATCGTGAATGATTGTTGTGTGTTATTTTTTAAACAACTGCCTTGTTGTTTCTGGTTTTGGTAGCTAAACTGTTTGAGAATAAAGCTGAGCTGGGTGTTAAATTAGCAATCAGAATAAGAATAATAAAACAAAAACAAAGGAGAATTTATCAAAAAAGGACATCAAGGCTGAAGGAACATATGAGGAAGCGTAATAAAATAATAACGACGCTAATCCACACTGCCGTATTCTTTTATTTAGTTTTCTTCAGCTTGACATCTTTACACAGAAATCAGACCCGGCTCTGCTCCACCTATACCCCGGCTTATATATTGATGAACTTGATGGCAATGTAAATAACGGTAACGTTAAGGCCAGTTCAGATCAATGATTCGCAACGAGACAAAACGGTTTTAGAACGTTGCAGAGAAAATTGCAGCGGTGTGAACTGGCTAGTTGCAGATCTGGAGCCGCTGCCTAGGGTCTCAAAAGACCCACCTTGTCAAATCACCAAGTGCAGTTTTAGGACGTTTCCAATCAGACGCCTTGGAATTTTGCAAGTTATATCCAGTCATGTTGCGAATCATTGATCTGAACTGGCCTTTAGTTAGCTACATTGCAACGCTGCAACAAGGTAGCATTGCATTCGAGAGAGGGTTTGCAAGGTCGGTACCGGTCGGTAGCGTTAGCTAGCGTTTTTTCTAATTGTTAGCTGACATTAGATTGTGTTAATTACATTAGCTAGCTAGCTAACGCAACATTACCTGATATGAGAGATGGATACTGTGCACAACGTTGTCTAAACTAATGTTGCCTTTATTGACATGGTCCGGTAGCTAGCGTTAGCTGTGCAAATAGCTATGTAATTTAGTAATGTTACATTGTCATCAAATGTAATACGAAATCTACATCAACAAATAATATGACCTCTCATGTTACACAAAAACTTATTAGGGTTCCATAACCCCCCCACCATTAATGCTAGCAGACACCGGAAAAAACCGTACGCCACTCACACACAAGTGAGTTGAAGAGCAAGTCTGTTGCGTTAGCTCCGCCTACCCTCTCTGGCAGACCAACCACTGATGGGTGATGGAAAACGCGTCACTATCTATGTGCCGCTTGTGATTTTTTCCCCGGAATGTCGCCACAGACACCCCATTCTTTAATCATAAATAATAATAATTATAATAATAATAATAATATAAATTAATATAATCAATCAAATATAGGCTCAATCACCATTGTGTTACCTAATTCACCGATAGATAGTGACTTAACAGACGTTTATTTTAATGAAAATCTTTGAGATTATTACTTTAAGCCTTGAATATCTGGACTATGTGAAATATTTAAGAACAAAAGTTCAGCAACAATCAAAAACAAAAAACAATAAATAGGACATCCTTGGCGTACACCTCCCTCTTGATATGGGAAACCTTTCGGAAATGTTGGGATATAGAATGACAGAGCTATTTATAGAACATGACAATATTATTAATACAATTATTTCCAAACCCTAATATTTGCAGGGCTTGTTTAATGAAAGAATGTTCAATTGAATTGAATGCCTTATAAAAGATGAGGAATACAAGTAACACATTTGAATTTATGTAGTTTGAGTAGTCAATTAAATCTAATACTAATCTGATATTAGAGCTAATATGACATTTGGCCATTATGCCATTTTGATTCTCACTTATTATCTCGTCTAGATTCTTTTTTAAACGTTTAGCATAAACCTGCGATAAAATTTTATAGTCTATGTTTAAAAGTAAAATGGGCCTCTAATTTTCAATTAATAAATTGTCTTTGTCTGGTTTAGGAATTAGGGTTATCAGACCTTGTTTCATAGTTGTTGTCATTATCCACCGTCCCTTTTCTGAAATAACAGACTCCAGTACATCACCATGAAATCTGTTTAGTAGCAGTGCAACTCCAGCGAAATGATTTGAGCTATGAGAAAAATACATTGCACCCCCCCCCCCCCCCACTGAGATTTCCAAAATTTTTCATAATCATTACAACGCCTACTAAAGAGAAAAACTGCCTTCCTTTTTGTGCTATCATGTAGTCCCCTTACATTAATAGAACATAAATTTTGTGTACCAGAAAAATTAATGAACAAAGGACTGGCTGATGTCTGAAGGAAAATAAACACACATTTGTGCATTTTAAACCATTTAGTATTATTAAATGCTAGTTAGTACCACTGTGACTTATTTGACAGAACACTGAGAATTCTACATTGTAATGTAATGTAAATTCTAAACCATGTATAAATTTAATGAGTCACCGTTTTTCCTTCAATATAAGCTTCTGGACCACGAAAACCAGCACGTTTCCCTTGCTTTTTGGCTGCTTCCACAAGTGGCCAATACTTGTTTTTTTCCATTTTGTCGGTGTGTGTCAAATCTTCCTTGACTAGTAGTTTATTCTCTTTCAAGATCCCTCTATCACGAGAAATCTTCCAGATTTTGTTTCTAAAAGATCACATTGTGAACTGCACAATGACAGGCCGAGTTGCATTTTCCCAGGGCACTCCAATCCTATGCACTGTGTCGACAAGAAAGCCCATCTTTTCCTTATCTTCAGGTGTGAGCATTATGAGAAGTTTGATGATTTCACCTCTGATGTTCTCTGCAGGTGTCTCTCTCATTCCATACAGGTGTAGGTTCCATAGTCTGCTGTAGCGTTCGCCATTTTCACTTATCTGTTGCAGTTGGGAGACTTGCCCCGAAATCGCTTTCATGTGTTCTTCGTTTTTCTTTACTTGAATTTCCATCCGTTTCAGCTGTTCGCACACTGTGGCGATGGTGTCAGTGTTCTTGGATATGTTTTGCTCAAGAGTAGTGAAGCATTTTGTCAACTCAACCACCGCTTTCAGAATATCGGCGTTTGAAATGTCCTCCGATTATCCACCACATTTGGAACGCTGTTTCCTTGGTTCCGGGCTCTTAGTTGGTGTACCAGGCAATGGTGAGCACAAACCATCAAAGCCCTCAACTTCTTGTTCAAGTAATGATGTACAGCCATTGGTTCTAGACTCTCTTTTCGGCATGTTTGATCCTGGCATTTAGCTAACAAAGCTAGGAAGTTAGGCACGTTGAATTTTAAGGTTTATTTCACAAGAAACCCGTGTTAGATGCTATTCTGTTTACTCACAATGTGCTTCTTTTTTAAAACGTAGGCACAGCGGTCATAATATTTGGTTTAGATGTGTCTTTTTAACGTGGTACAATTTTATAGTTTCGGAGCTCACCACATCCCAACCACGCAGGTCGCCATCTTGAATCAACCTCCTTATTTTATTGTTACATAGTATGCCAAGTACGGGTAGTATGACGTTTCTAACGCAGCTGTAGTATACATCCTGGAACTTCTTGTGCTCACGAAACAAACATAGTAAGCTGTGCAAACACACAAAATTCTCACAGTTAGTATAAAAAGTATGGATAGTATGGCATTTCATAAACAACCTTAGTTAAAAACAGAACAGGGGCAGGGGCGGTTCTGTGCGCTCTGGAATGACTTGTTTTAAAAACAGTTTTATAAGCGTGCTATTAGTTGAGATATACGAAAGAGGATTAGGGTCACATGAAAAAAAATTTTGAGTTCTGACTTTATAGTCATAATTCTGAGATTAAAGTCAGAATTCTGAGAATAAAGTCAAAATTCTGAGTTTAAAGTTAGAATTCTGAGAATAAAGTCAGAATTCTGACTTTAAAGTCAGAACTAAAAAAAAAAATTGCATGTGGCCCTAATCCTCCTCCATAGAGATATGTTACTTTGTTGGTGTTATTTTTCTGATTTTAACTTTGCATTTTTTAAATCTGACATTTTTATTTTCCTGTGATTTTATCACTACTTCCAATCTCCATTTTATTAATAGGTTTACTTATATGTTCTTTGTGTAAAGCACTTTGAATAGTTGTGAGGGAACACTGTACAATTAAAGCTACTTTACTATTACTGCATGAATGTACAGTGTGTTTGTGTATTTGAAAATACACTTGTTTCAAATAACACAAAAATACTGCATATGCTTAATAGAAAATGCATAAGATATCTGGAGAGTTAGTGGGTGACTTATGCTTATATTACCACAAGCAGAGTATCACATAGTGAGTATTGTCAATGCTGCTACTCCAGTAACCAAACACTAACAGCAAAAATGTGAGATTTAAAAACTTGTCTTCAAAGTATTCCAATGTGGTACTGGCTAAAAAAAATGTTTTCTCCCTCTCCACCTTAGCTAATATTGTGATGAGTGTTCTGGTGCAAAATGGCTGCCGTGCATCACCCAGGTGGGTGCGACACATTAGTGGTGGGTGAGGTGAGTTCCCACTTATCACTATAAAGCACTTGGAGCATTCAGAAAAGTGCTACATTCATTCATTCATTCATTATTGCACAATGTTTGTCAATGCTGCTACTCCAATAACCAAACACTGACAGGACAAATGTGAGATTAAAAAACTGGGTGTTCCATGTACTTGTCTTTCATGGTTTTCAAGTTCCTCATGGAGAGTGTTCACTGCTCACTTCATAAAGCAACATTAAATGCAATGTGATCACTCAATAAATGCAGAGTGTACTTGTACAAATGTGAATCTTCCCTTAAAGGAGTTAGTATTTTCACAATTTTGTCATCAGTGCTTAAAACCAAATATAAATACCTGAACTTACAAATGAAACTACTCTAATCGCACTGTATGTGGTTTGATCAATTGCTTGATGAACTTCGCATTTGAAAATCCAATATATGAGTCATCTTTATCCTAAACAATGCATATATTACAGTATCAGCTCAGAAAAACATACAGTGAGTGAACTTCGTCAAAAGAGTATTTTGAATGATCAGACAGTGAAGCTAACTGTGGTACCGCGTTTGCGGTCTTTAAAGACTACCATACATGCGACCCTCCATCTATTTGCATTGCTTCGAGATGTGATCAGTGGACCCAGAGAGCGAAGTGTCACATCGTGTGAAGTTAGGGAGAAAGGCCAGCTACGTGCCCCAGCTCTCAGCATCAAGGGCCACTCGAACCCGAGAGGCTACAGTGGAATGATAACCACAGGGCCGGGGGTGTTCTCCTGAGAGAGAGAGAGCGGGACAGGGACAGGGACAGGGACAGGGACAGGGAGGGAGGGAGGGAGAGAGAGAGAGAGAGAGTGTGCAGGATCAGTAACCGTACACTAACAAAGAGGAACGTGTACAGCGTCATTGCAAGTCAACTGAGTTAGAGAGGTACATGATGTACTTCATTTTATACTTGTTTACACTTCTTTTTTTGGTTTTGTTTGCACTTTTATATTTATTTTTTTTCTAACACAGACTAGTATCCAGGAGACCGGTACATGCAAAGTTGTTTTGTTGTTGTTATGTTCTCCTCATTTCGGGTTAGGTCCTGTTGCATAATCTAGGCAAGGATCCTTCTTTATGCACCTCTTATGTGATGTAACCAGTGGCGTGCTAAACTGTCTGTTTTTCTTTGTTAAAAAAAAAACTGAACTGCTTCCCAGAACACCACACATTCCTGCTTGGGGTGAGGTTCAAGCGTTTCCATTACACTGGAACGAACAAGTGTTTTGTGCCTTAAGAGATAAACTGTCCCATATTCAGCAAATAATCCCTCTGTACGGTAACAACAAAGTCATGCTGATTTAAATAATACATTAGCTAATGAATGTGAGAACTCACTATCACCCTGACATGTTTCATCTTCTGTCCACTGCTAACAGAAAAAAAGATATTGGGCTACAGGGTAAAAATCAGGGGAGGGTTAAACCACACCCCCAAATTCTAAGGCGAATTTGTCGTCTGAAACTCATCTGATTCATGCAGTAGACATTCGGAGGAACCCATTCTAGCTATTTTAACTGAATTCAAATCCCAGGAGAGTAAGATTTGTGATTCTTAATATCTGCAAATAAGGCTAATGGGTAGCATGTCTCTAGAAATGCCATAAACACATTTTACTGTGCGGAAGAAAACATTACCATTGCTTTCTATATATCATGACGCTTCTTTGGAATTGGTCATCTTAGATGGACTGCTTTCTGTAGTAACAAGTGATTGGGATAACTTGAAGAAAAAAGTGAAGAATGTCCTTGTACAATGCACCATCTGTTCATTTCTTTATGAGGTGTTACGGGTTCAGACAGACACTTGCTGGTGTGAATGTGAGTATATCAAAGCTGCCGTGCCCCCTGCACATCGCTGAGCCCCCTATTTAAGGGGAAGAGGGGTGGGGGTCCTTACAGAAAGTCAACATGAAGACCTGTGGTTAGTCTACACCTGCTGGGTGAATGCATTGGCCTGGCTTTCCAGCCCTTACCTTCTTAGGTCACCATCTGCCCCATGTTTTACTTCTTGATCTTTAGAGTTTTAAAAATCTAAAATCTGGACTTTTTGGCATGTTTTTTCTGCAGACTGGTGTCCTGACCCTTCACATATACTTACTGAGCTAATCACAGATGCAGCAAGAACATTGAGAAACATTCTGGTTATGAGGTAATGTGAGTAGAAGAACATCCCCAAAACAGTCTTAGAAATGTTTTACTGTTCAAAAAAAAGTTATATAAGGGGCAGAGAAACGCCACTGTCATGTCACATAAAAAGGTTCTGGTAACACCTTGAAGTGCCCTGCCGTAGTCTGATTTTAAAAAAGTTTAATTAATGAGCAATTTTTTTTATTTGACGTGTTGATAAAAAAGAGAGATTTGTCGTGTCGATGGACAAGCAGGGGGTCGCTACCAGCTACAAGGCTAATAGACCACACCCCCAACAATCCTGAGTAGCCAATACCCTACATCATTGCGGAGCCCCTACCCATCAATCAAGCTGCTGTCGAATCACATCTGGTTTTACCCAAGTAAAGCCCTCCCCTCTGGGGCTGAGTAATGTGAATGGGTGGGTATTGCGTCATTTTTTCCCCCAAACCACTTTAGCGCAAACCACACCCCGTAGTTGCTGCGAACGTTCAGAATCAATTCGGTTCAGATCGTATAATCCATTAGTCAACGCGATAAGGGCGCTGGCCATGCCCCAGACTTATTGTGCCTATGCATTGCAAAAATACAATTATAAAATAAATTAGACCAAACTCAGCACGGCTACACAAGTCGAATTTAACCAATCAGCCCTCTCATCTTGTTGACCAATGCTGCAACTATGGGGCATGGTTTGCGCTAAAGTGGTTTGTAAAAAAAAATAATGTGTGGGTATCACATTAAAAACATACAGTATAAAGGCAAAGGCTGTTTCTTGCTTTTGCTAACTAGCTGGACCTGCTTCTAAAATGAAGAGAAAAATGACCGAGCGGTGCTCAGGAAAGACAGCTAATATGAAGTGGAGCTGAACACGCCTAAATCAGGGGGAAAGTGAATACATGGTTTATTTCTCAAAATGATACGTAAAAACTGATATGGACATTTTTTCTAAAATCACGTATGATTCTTAATTGTTCTTTCTGAATCATGTAGGTGAAATATCAAATACACTAGGTTTGGGGTTATGTTAAAGCCCCAAACTTGGGTTATTTTGCATTTTCTCCTGCTTCTTACTCTTTCTTCTGCAAAGAAAGAATAATGCTCCAGTACTGCTATCAATCCAGTACTGCTATTAATAATTCTCTGCATTGGACATATAGCTACATCAGCCAATAACAATGCCTCATCAAAGTAGTCTGATCAAAGTGCCCAATTGGAGGATACTCAGGTATACAGGCAAAATGTACATATAAGGAAATGCACGCGTGGTGCTATTTCAGTCAACAGAACATGTTTTTAAAAACTTTCTCACCACCATCTTTGTTTTGTGTGGAAGCTAGCTTGCTTGCAAACTAATAATTGTCAAAAAAATAAAAACTATTGCTTTTACAGCTGTATAATCTTTGTGAGAAGCTCATTTATATTTCTGAAATGCAAACGCTACATAATATAATTTCATCACTAGGGATGCGTATCGTTGCCCTACTTTACACAGTCGATTTTGGCATTTGACCTAGTTTAACATTAGCTAGCTTGCAAACAATGCAAGAGTGTAGCGGAAATGGCACCAAAATCTGCGTTGAGATTCGGTCTAGTAGGGAGCGGTCGTATAGGAACCACTGCCATCATGCTACCGGGTTTCGGTACCAAACTCTAACCATGTTTTAGACAGACTTCAGACTACTATTTCAGGCTTTTCCCAGGCACAGGCTTGTTCCGTGGGCCTACAGCTGGGTACTGTTCGAGTCCTTTTGCAACAGCGCTGAATGCAGCGATAAAAATGCTGAAGCATACAGGCAAGATAACTGATGGTCAATTTGACCGTTCATGGCCAAGTAAGTGTTTAGAACTTTATTTCCTTAAGCAATATTGATATTCAAATTATATTAGAATGATCAATACATATGTTCAGGAAAATTCACGAAGAGGGAGCCATATGAATTTCATGACTGCAGATTTACAGATTTTCTTTTAATTGACCATTTTAACTGTTTTTAACTACTTTTAACTACTTTTTAACTGGGCTACTGTAGCCACCTAGCAAACCCCACGTTTTTAAATTAATGTTAGCAAGGCCAATGAATCACCTACCAACATACAAATAATTAGTAGGTCTATGGTGTATACAATAACCCATTATGGTATATAAAATCTCATAAAAAACACGTTTTCAACGTACAAAAATGCCAAGTTACTCAAAAGTATTGATATCAATGACGCCAAGTTACGGTACTACAAACAATATAGGCTATCTTGCCTCACCGAAATGACATAAGATGTATTTCAAAGCAATGCTACCCAATATTTCCTCAATTCTTTCAAGTCACTTTTACTTTTGAGTAACTTGGCATTTTTGTATGTTGAAAATGTGTTTTTTATGAGATTAAATATATAGCATATATCTTATCCCGAGCAACATACAGAAGTGGAGAGGTTTGCTCTCAGGAAGACAAAAATCCATTCTCACCAAAAAGGCACACAAGGCACATTTGTAATTGATAGGCGTTGTTACAACCCAGCTCAGTGGCTGGAACAAGGAGGGAGACACTGTTCATTGATTCCAGGATTCAGGCTGTTCTGGAGGCAAAAGGGGGTCCTACGTGTTATTAGATAGAACCACCTAAGAAAGGGGCTGGTGACTGTGTGTGTTTCTCTGCTTGCTCGTGAAACCAAAAAGCATGATAAAAATCTGAGACCTTACAGTATGATTACATACTGTAATCATTTTGTCATCAGAATGAGCAATTCTACAATATATTGATCCCCAGCATATGCATATCTCACAGGATTATGAGTGGATTTATTTCATTTATCAAATTTAGAGATTCGTCACACATGGATTCTGTGTTCTGTGAGTATATTTATTTTCTGATACTCCCACAAGTGTTCCTCTGTATCATGTTTAATCACAGCCATATGCATGACCCTTATCTCTCACAGAAAATATGGAGTAGCTTTCATGTGTTTTATGATCAACTCAATCTTTGATAACAACAATATATTCAGTGACGACACCTGATAAACAATGGAAGTGCTGTTTAGGTTAGGTGAGGGTGGCAGTTAAATCCTCTTGAGTCTCTTCGTGTTACCCTTACCCACAGAGGGAGTAGTGCACCTGAGTGTGTGTTCTCCCGTTCACGTGCCCACAAGGCAGTGAATGTGTTCCCCTGCACAAGGACTTAACATAGAGCACTACATGAGTCCTTCCAGCCTGGGCCTTTCTGTGTGGAGTCTGCATGTTCTCCCCGTGTCCACGTGGGTTTCCTCCGGGTACTCCGGTTTCCTCCCACAGCCCAGAGACATGCAGGTAGGCTAATTGGAGGCTCTAAATTGCCCATAGGTATGAGTGTGTGAGTGAATGGTGAGTGAATGGTGGATTGGGGACCAGCCATAACAGGGCACACACCAGCGATTGGGGACCAGCTGTGCAGGACCCGCAGACGTTCTCCTAGAGCGGGCTAAGTATCTGTTTTTTGCCATTAGTGTAGCTAGATTAGACTTCTACCTGTTTTGCAGTTTGCCCAGCATTAGTTTTGGTGTTTGTTTGTGTAGTGTAGTATCTTATTAGTCTCATTTGCTCTAACTGCATTAGGCAGGTATTGTGTGGAGCTAGTTAGCTGCTTGGCTTGTGGGGTAATTGCTCAGTCATCAGCTGCTATTCATTTGGTAATTAGGGCTTGTAGTCTGGCTTGGAGCGACGCTATATTAGAACTGTTTGGAGTTAGTTAGTTAGAAAGTGCAATTGGACTCAGCTGTGCAGGACCCACAGACATTCTCCTAGAGCGGGCTAAGTATCTGTTTTTTGCCATTAGTGTAGCTAGATTAGACTTCTACCTGTTTTGCAGTTTGCCCAGCATTAGTTTTGGTGTTTGTTTGTGTAGTGTAGTATCTTATTAGTCTCATTTGCTCTAACTGCATTAGGCAGGTATTGTGTGGAGCTAGTTAGCTGCTTGGCTTGTGGGGTAATTGCTCAGTCATCAGCTGCTATTCATTTGGTAATTAGGGCTTGTAGTCTGGCCTCCCAGTTAGTGTTATTGCATCTCTATCCTTCTACCATCACCCTTCCTCTCACTACTCCCTGTCCTCACTGCTATGCTATGTGTCAACCCCATCCCAACCTGTTCTCTCCCCTACAGAACTCGCTTCTGCAGGCGAGGCCCCCCGTGGCGACGGAACCTCTCCAACCTTCGCTATCCCTCATTGACCCCCTGTGACAACTTCAGTCGCAGGAGGGCTATGGAACTGCCAGTCTGCTACGCGGAAGGCTGACTTCATTTCAGCCTCCTCTTTACATTTCCTTGCCCTCACTGAGACCTGGATCACACCAGGCAACACTGCAACCCCTGCAGACCTCTCCTCCTCCTTCTCCTTCTCTCACGCCCTCGCCCGTCTGGCCATGGTGGGGGCACAGGTTTGCTGATCTCTCCCTCCTGGAAATTCTCTGTTCTCCCCCTCTCTCACCTCTCCATCTCTACCTTTGAATACCACTCTGTCTCAATCACCTATCCTGTTAATTTGTATATTGTGGTTATCTATCGCCCTCCAGGTCCCCTGGGAAGCTTCCTCGATGAGCTCGACACCCTGCTGAGCTCCTTCCCAGAGGATGGCACCCCACTGATCCTCCTGGGAGACTTCAACATCCACCTTGATGCCTCCCACTCCGCAGCCTTCCTGCCCCTACTCCACTCATTCGATCTCTCCCTGATGCACTCCCCACCAACCCACAGCTGGCAACCTCCTAGACCTGGTCATCCTGAGGAATTGCTGCTCCTCCGATCCCACAGTGACCCCTCTGCACCAGTCCGACCACCACTTCATTTCCTTCTCCCTCCCTCCCCTCCATCCACTCCTACTGTCATGGTCCGCGGTAACCTCCGCTCCCTCTCCCTCCTCTCTCGCTTCTAGTGTCACTGCTTCACTCCCCACTCTTGAATTCTTCTCCAACCTTCCCACTGACTCTGCATCCTCCGCTCTGTCTTTCTCTCTGTCCTCTAGTCTCCAGGCCGGCACGCTCGTCCCCTCCCAGTCTGTGGATGTCTGACCCCCTCCGAACCAACCGGGCCAGCCTACGTGCAGCGAAAACGTGTGGAAGTGGAGGAAATCCATGACTCAATCCGACCTGTCTGCCTACCAGTCTATGCTAGCTACATTTTCTACTGCTGTAACCTCTGCTAAAATTAATTATCAAACACAAATTCATAAATCTGCCTCTAACCCTCATCAACTGTTCTCCATGTTCTCCTCTCCTCAGCACTCCTCCTTCCCCACCTCAGTCCTCCCACGCTGCAGATGACTTCGCAGTTTTCTTCGAGAAAATTGCAGACATCCGCAGCTCCTTCACGTCCACCGCCACCCTTCCCCACTCCCCCGTCTCTGTTCCCTCCCCTTGTTTCTCCACTTTCTCTCCCCTCGCTGACTCGGTTTCCCAGCTCCTACTCTCCCACCGCCCTACCGCCTGTGCTCTTGACCCCATCCCTTCCTCTCTCCTCCAGACTATCACACCTGACATCCTCCCGTTTGTCACCTCCCTTGTGAACTCCTCCTTGTCTTCTGGGTGTTTCCCCTCTTCCTTCAAGCTGGCCCACATCACCCCACTGCTGAAAAATCCCACTCTGGATCCCTCCGTCATCCAGAACTACCGTCCTGTTTCCCTTCTCCCTTTCCTATCCAAAACAATTGAACAAGCTGCTTCTAACCAACTCTCCTCTTTTCTCTTACTAAACAACCTCCTGGACCCCCACCAGTCCGGCTTCAGACCTGGCCACTCGACAGAGACCGCACTCCTCTCGGTCAGTGAGTTGCTTCACGCCGCACAAGCAGCCTCCCATTCATCTGTCCTGATCCTCCTAGACCTTTCTGCTGCCTTTGACACAGTCAACCACCCCATCCTCCTGTCCTCCCTGGCAGCCATGGGGATCTGTGGCACAGCACTAGACTGGATCGAGTTCTACACCTCCGGTCGCTCCTTCCAAGTCGCCTGGGCTGGTGCAGTATCGGCACCTCGCCCCCTTGCCACAGGAGTTCCCCAGAGCTCAGTCCTTGGTCCCCTTCTATTCTCCCTGTACACCCAATCTCTTGGTCCTGTAATCTCTGCCCATGGGTTGTCCTATCATTTTTATGCCGATGACACCCAACTCTCTCTCCTTCCCCCCCTCTGACACGCAGGTCTCCGCTCACATATCTGCTTGCCTGAGGGACATCCAGAGCTGGATGGATAACCACCATCTTAAGCTGAACCCAGGTAAGACAGATGATCTTCATCCCTGCTCCATCCTCTAACCTCCTTGACTTTTCTATTTCCCTAGGGGACACCGTGGTGTCATCATCACCAACCGCAAAAACCTGGTGATGGACAACAGACTGTCCCTCTCCCAGAACATCACGGCGGTGAGTCGAACGTGCAGGTTCTTCCTGTACAACATCCGGAGAATCCGCCCCTTCCTCACCACCTACGCAACCCAGCTCCTGGTTCAAGTGATGGTCCTGTCCCGCCTGGACTACTGCAACTCGCTGCTGGCTGGTCTGCCAGCATCCGCCATCAGACCCCTGCAGCTCATCCAGAATGCTGCAGCGCGTCTGGTCTACAACCTCCCCAGACATTCCCATGTCACCCCCCTGCTCACTGACCTCCACTGGCTGCCTGTTATGGCTCGCATCAAATTTAAGACCTTGGTGCTTGCATACCAGGCAGCTAAGGGATCAGCACCAGGATACATTCAGAGGATCATCAGACCCTACACACCAGCCAGACCTCTCCGTTCTGCCACCTCTGGACGCTTGGCACCTCCCCCTCTTCGCGTCTGTACTTCCCGCTCCCGTCTGCTGTCTGTCCTGGCCCCTCGCTGGTGGAATGACCTCCCCGTGGCGGTAAGAACAGCAGAGAATCTGACTACCTTCAAACGCAGACTGAAGACTCATCTCTTCAGGCTGCACCTCTCCCCACCCCTCCCTAGCCTATAGTTTAGCTCAATGTACCAAGTTAGGCTAATACAATTATGTTAGTTTTCATTTGGCAGGATTGTTTTTGTTTTTGTCTGATTCTGATTAGGCAAATGTGATTTCAGTGCTAGTTTGTACTTGGCAGGATTGTTGTTTGCTGAACAGGTTACTCTACAGGGTTGGAATCCTGATCTGTGGTCACTTCTGGCACTACAGTCTTTACTTCACTCTAGTGTGTTTCTTTTGCACCTCTGCACCTTGAACTAATGCACTTATTGTACGTCGCTCTGGATAAGAGCGTCTGCTAAATGCCTGTAATGTAATAATGTAATGCCTTGCCCAATGCACGCTGGGATGGGCTCCAGCACCCCCCGCGACCCTGCCCAGGATAAGCGGGTATAAATAATGGATGGATGGATGGATGGATAGTTGGCTGCATGAGACCCCAGTGCTAACAGGTTAACTGTTGGTGGGAATCTGTGGGTCACTGGTGACGCAGCCTCACAGGCTCCCGCCATATTCAGTCACTGACATACACCGAACTCAAACTAGCCATGCCTGGCCAATAGGACACAGCCTGACCTTGGAGTGAGGCCAGATCGTTTGATATCACTGCTGCAATGTTGCCTTATACACTGCCTGGCCAAAAAGAAAGTCTCTAATATTTCGTTGGACCACCTTTAGCTTTGATTACGGCATGCATTCGTCGTGGCATTGTTTCGACAACCTTATGCAACGTCACGTTTATTTCTGTCCAGAATTGCATTATCTTGTATTGACAATGGGAGAGTCAAACCACTCCGTAAAGTCTTCTCCAGCACATCCCAAAGACTTTCAATGGGGTTAAGGTGAGGACTCTGTGGTGGCCAATTCATGTGTGAAAATGATTCCTCATGCTCCCAGTACCACTCTTTCACAATATGAGCCTGATGAATCTTGGCATTGTCATTCTGGGATATGCCCGTGCCGTCAGGGAAGAAAAAATCCATTGATGGGATAACCTGGTCATTCAGTACATTCAGGTACTCAGCTGACTTAATTTTATTGCCGCATAACATTGCTGAGCCTAGACCTGACCAATTGAAGCAACCCCAGATCATAACACTGCCTCCAGAGCCTTGTACAGTGGGCACTGTCCAAAAAAATCCAAATGGAAACTTTTTTTTTTTGGCCAGGCAGTGTATGAATTAGCCAAAATTTGGCTCAGATACTTTATTCATAATACTGTTCATTATTTGCCCGAAAATGACCATTGGCATTCCTGATTGAGCCTATCTTTGAAAATGTACATGTTACAGTCATGAACAGTGTCAGTGTTCACATAAAGCAGTTAAAAGAGAATGCCAGCACAATTACATTAAAATGTCACGAACAGAAATGGAATATATTTCAACATATACAGCAAAGTATTAAAGTTCTGCTGATGTTGCTATTGTCATTTGTGAGTTGTGTCTGTAATTTGTCATCACAGCTGGATGTACAGCAGAACTTCAAAGATATGGACCCTTCAGGAATAGGGGTCATTTGGAACTCTAATGTTTATAACTTTGAAAGTGAAGTCTAATCTTTTATGATTTTTATGATTTATTGGAATGGTTACTTGCATTACTGCAACCTTCTTTTTCAGACACAAATCTTTTTTAAATGTTTATTTGTACAACATGTTTTCATACATATAATTGCAGCCTAGTGCTCTTCACAATAAATAAATACCTGTAAAAACAAACATAGTAAAACAAAAATAAATATAAGTAGAATAAAAGGTTAAAAAAAATAGTAATGATAAGGCATATCATGAATAGCAGGACCATCCATTGGCTGCATAGAAAAAAGTACAATAAAAAAGAAAAATAGATTGTAGCATAATTTTCGTATCAAATACATCATATCTGTGCTGTAGACTTTCAAGAGTAAAATCCAAAACAATTCTCTTTGACAGAGTTTTTTTTTTTCAATATTACCCCTTCTATGTAGATGCATAGCCTTTATAATACACCCAAAAAACAGAGAGAGAGAGACAAGGGAGCATTCAATGAAATGACAAGATACAGTTGTTCTCATCTTTGTGTCTAATGCTCCTCTTGTGTTCACTAATTCCTTGCTTAGGACTTCTAGCAGCAACATAGATCTTAGCACAAGGGTGCTTCAGAACATATTACAGGCAATAAAACCTTTTATTGAATTTTTTTACGAAACCTAGGATGTTTGAACTCAGCGGTTTTCATGGAGTTATTGAATTGTCTGCAATTTCCACAGGGGCAGTTATCACCTTTGTGGGGAGCAAGTAGCATCTGACTGGGGTAGGAGGTGATGTTAGCATGCCCCAATCTGCAATATACGACCAAAAGTATCTGGACACCCCTTGGTCTGGGGCTGGTTTTCATGGTTTGGACTGGGCCCCTTAGTTCCACTGAGGGCAAATCTTAACACCAAAGCATACAATCACATTCTATATGATTCTGTGTTTCCTGTTTCAGCATGACAATGCCCCTGGGCACAGAGCGAGGTCCATATAGAAATGGTTTTGTCAAGAACGGTGTGGAAGAACTTGACTATCCTGCGCAGAGCCCAGACCTCAACCCCATCCAACACCTTTGGGGTCAGTTGGAAAGCCAACTGCAAGCCAGGCCTAATCGCCCAATCAGTGCCCGGCCTCATTGATGGTCTTTTGGCTGAATGGAAGCAAATCCCTGCAGCAATGCTCCAATATCTTGTATAAAGCCTTCCCAGAAGAGTGGAGGCTGTTTCAGTAGCAAAGGGTGGAACAACTCCATATTAATACCCAAAATTGTGGATGAGATGTTGGATGTCAGGAGTCCACATACTACTACTACTACATGGCCATGTAGGGCCTTTCCTGTTAACCAAAAGAGGGATCAGAGACAGGGCCTTCAACAATGCACTAACAACCCCCCACCCCCACCCGCCCGCCCATGCACACACACATGCACACACATGCAACCAAGCTCAATCGTTGTAGCATAAACACACACGCATGTTGCACAGTCAATTAGCAGAGTCAATCTCAATACTGCAAGGCTTGTTCTTATGGCACACCAGAGCATTACAGGGGTCCTGCTAGCCGCTGGAATGCTGCGTCTTTGGGGGACATTTCAAACTCTGCGTTTTTTACTAATTCACCTGTGTTCTGATAAAAAAATAAATATTTTGGCCATTTGCCAACAATAATAGCACGAATGTACGTAGTTGATAATATTATTATGACACTTACAGTAACAGAAACGGGATGAAATAGCAAGATTGGTGAGATGAAATAAGATACAAATAATGTTTTGCCATTCTGATCACACAGGCTAATAATATTTAAAAATCTTAGGAGCGATTTCTGTTTTAATTTACTCCGCCTGGAAGACAGCCTGGAGAAATGACAGTGACGTGACACAGCCTTGGAAGGTGGCCATTCTCCCTTTCAGCACTGTTTCCTGTTTTTAAGCTTGTGCTTATTAACACTCTGTACTGCTGTAAAAAAAAGTGATAAAAATGTGACCCATGGCTTAGCAAAAAAAAACAAACAAAAAAAACACAGCTTAAAAACTCACTTATTATTTGCAGACTTGGCAGTATGCTGGGCACCTCTGATTCTTTTGAGGATGCCACATATTATAACAACAGCTCCGTTGTGTGTCACCTGTACCCTGGAGGGTTCTACTAAAACACTGTTTCTGCAACACCTTCCAGGTAGTGTGAAAGAAACAGGAAATGCATTTGCCACACTCTATCAGACAAATACAAAACCTCTCTGCATTTTGTGGTTGGCTCAATCTCCATACCCATTTCTTTCAACACTTTCAGCTGTCCTGTGACATAGACCTGTCACTGACAGGAAGCAGGGAGGACAATGTGGTGTACTAGTGATATGACCAGCACAGTGGCCAACTTGGCTTGGGTCCCCATTACAAGGGTCCTGCCATTGCATTAACAGCATTAACAGGGTTTTGTGACCTGTAAGTCAGTTTAAATCCACTGCATGTCTCTGCAGCCTCTCTAAACACAGAAGAACCAATTAACTATGATTCAGCAGTGATTCATTTGATATGCCATAATGACTTTAATGAATCCAGCAGTTATGTAAACTGAATGTATTTGACTAGAGGAGGGGTATGCAAATTGGGAGAAGGCAAGGATTATGATGTAAAACTGGCATAACCATACCACACAATTACTCATTAGTTCTGTCTTTGTGGATTAAAGAAAAGGTTATTACTTGTTATTTAATTTTTTGTTTCAAGCCCAAGTTTACAGATGACATATTTTTCTTTAGAAGTAGAGCTAAAATACATTTTCTATACATTTTCAGATTTGCTAGCTTAATTGCAAGATATTGCTGAAAAATAATACCATATAACTAGTTCATAACTAGTTGGTGCTATATTTTTGAAAAGCAACCAGCAATTAAGCTTATTGGGTGGGTGTTCATCTGGAAATGTTGAAATACAGAAATTCCTAAAATATGGTTAATTGCTTGCACCAGATGGGTGGACAGGTTAAAAGTGACAAACCTGCTTGAAAAATAAGACCAAGTATTTGAATATATGAGAATAAATATAAAAGGATGCATAACTTAATGCATAGATCAGGGAAACTTCACAAAAAATAAGTATTCACACGTTTATATTTGTCCTATATGCACTTTGTAGTTACATGTGATGCGTATTTGTGAAATAATGAAACTATATGTAACCTATAGTTTTTTTAGAAATGGTAAGAAAGATTAAGAAAGAGCAGAAGGTGTGAGTATGGTAAGGAGAGGCTAAAACAGTTTAGATTTTCTGCAGGCTTTCCGTTTTCTCAATGGATTTATAAAATGTACAATGTTTGATTTAAAATTCCATTTTTTTGTAGCTATTCAATAGTAAGTTTTAACCATTTATTTTATTATTTTGCCAACAAAACAACGTGTGTCCATTTTTTCTTGAGCAGAAAGCCAAATAATAAAAAAGAATTGGTCTGTTCTATAGTTTACATATGCCAGTAAAGATTAATGTATTGCTAAATACTGGTGTATAAAATGGATAATTAAGTGATGGATTTAGGTGATTGGGATAAGGGACTGCTCAGGAGCTGGAGAAGGAGGCATCAATAACCTGCCACCAGAGGACAGAATTATTGCCTACAAATCCCAGCAGCATAAAACACTACCCATTACTCTCAATAATTGGCTCCAGCAAATTGATTACTGTAGTTCTGTTCCAGCCAGTCTCTGTGGGACGCGCTGGCCTGTGGAAGCGGCTAACTGGGGTGTGCTGAGGCCCCTCGCTGTGCAAGCGTCTGAGATCTGGTCCTTAATCAGGGGAGCGATGCCCTTTTCCTGTTTTCCCACCAAAAAACTAAGAAATCAGCAAAATCAATTCAATCAGAGCTCAATGCTCCAGAGAGGAGGTCAAGCGCAATGATCCCCGCTCCCTGGGAGACTAAGAGCAATTAGCAGTCCTGCTGGAATGTTTATCCTGGGAGATCTGACATTGGTGGAAGCGGGGGGGAAAAAGCACAAAACGAATCGTTTGCAACAGTTAATCATGGGATGACGGAGTGCCAGAATATGTCTGGGCTTAGCAGGCTAATGCTTTGCAAAGGAGAGGGTAATTACAATACAGGACTAATTTTATCCTTTAACAAAGCACAAATGAACCCTCTGTTGGGGAACAATAGTTTTACCTTTGGCTTGCTGGAATTCATATGATTCAAACCTGTCAGAGTTTGGGCAAAGAGGTGCAGAAGTACTGTATGCTGGTGTACATGTGCAGCCCTGTGTAAGAACTTCAGCCAGCACCAATAGATGAAGGGTTAAACAGGTGGGTCAGCCCAAAACACATGAATATAACTAGCTGCAAAATGCAGAACGCACACGCAGTCTGGGGTACTCACCCCAAAAGGAAGTTAATGAGGCTGAGTCAACAAAAATATCATTTTTATTTTTTATGCAAGTGCTCAAGTGTTAAAAGTGAGAAAAAGTGCCATTGTCTCTAGTAACAAAGCACCCTCTCCTCACATGGGAGCCTGTTTCACAAAGCAAATGCTATTTTTTTTTTTTTTAATGTACTTTTTTTGTAAATGGCCATTGTGTAATTACATATAGCTAATCTAATCAATACTGTCATTAGGGCTGTCAAATGTACATTCTATATTTGAATGTATTTCTAATAGGAAAAAAATAAACATTTGAGTTGTTGAAATCAATGTTCAAATATGTAATCAAATGGGAAAATCTAACTTGTTGCCTGTTTCAAAACTGTTCCAATCAGTCTACATGAAATCATAGTTTATAATAGCTAAACAGTGACATTCTGAGCAGGCTATACCTGCAAAACAGACTACCTTCTTCACTCTGGGTATTTCCATCATGATTTTTTCATTGTTTATTTGATAGCCTTGTGACTGTCAGGGCAAGCCAGTCCAAGGAAAGCCTGAGACAGCACTCAGGTCCAGCCTATCAAAGCCAGCGGACTAATCAAAGAAAACAAGCAGATGCACAAGCCATTCTTTAAATTTGTGAATGTAATCATGCCCTAGACCTATTCAATATTTTATTTATTTATTTAGTTAATTCGTTTGTTTACTCAGATAACCTATGTGGGCTTTTCAGGGCCTGATCAGATGCAGATAGGCTACTGAGAGGATTAGTGAAGGCGGCTGCAGGCTAATTATAACGATCTCCACTCATTTCTTTCTCTACTTTGATAATAAACCTGACTAACAGTAAATTAATAGGAAAGTTAGCATAAACATGTCCACTGCAGTTTGGCGTAAAATTGTTTTATTTCAAAATGATGTTCAAACTGAAATGCAGCTGAAGAGTAGGTTATGTTAAAATTAAACAATAGATGCTAGCCAAATATTCTTTTACAAAATATGACTGTGTCTGGCTTATGTTCTTTTGAAAGCGTATCGAGCTACCATTGGGAGGTGTATAATCAACAAGCTTTATGGTAGTTTGTGCTATCTATGCCTCCAGTTGCTAATGCTAGCTAGCTTAGCTAGCTAACAAAGTTAGCTAACTTAGCAGTTGTTGCTAGCTAACAGTTTCAGCGGCAGCCATTGCACTGTGCAATAGAGGCAAAATGACTAAATGTTACGACCCCGGCTCAAAGGGACACAGACAACCAGGGTTAGGTGTAAACAAAAGGTTGAATTTATTAAGAGTAAAACAAAGAAAAAAAGGGTAAAATGAGGTGGATGAGGGAGACACTGCTCCTGTAGTGTCTGCTGGCTGAGAGAGAGAGAGAGAGAGAGAGGCGGAGCCAAGGAGGGGCTTTTAAGCACTCAGTGCCTCCCCACAGGTGCCTCTCAATTAGCAGATTTAAACACACACAGACAGTTTAGTTGTATGTCCAAGACATAACACTAACATCATATGACGTCATGATGGCTATTCAGCGAATAAAACATAGGCCTCCAAAAAAGCTCCATGTCGAGACGGCAGTATCTTTGTTACTTCTTACGTGGTTCTGTGGGTGAGTCGCATCTTGCGGCTCTGTCCGTTCAAATGACTTGTTCGTTTATTTGTCTCACTGCTTCAGTCTTTCATTCGCTACTTCCAGAAAGACCGAAATGCTGCTCAGTTCATCGTTCATTCACTGTGCACTACTACTACTCTCAATACAAGATGCTCGCTAGGTTCAATCCTGTCAAAAGGCTGATTGTTTACCAAATTTACCAAACTACACATTTACCATAACTGCCTATTATGTACATAAAACAATCAGTTGTAGTTTTTTTTAGGTTTTGGCAAAATTAAAAAATATATATATAATAGCTTCTTTTGGTTTGTGCCTGTTCCCTTGTGGACCTAACACAGAGAACAAGAATCGCCGAAGTGTATTTCATGCCAATGCATCAATGATACAAATTTGATGTTTTTGTATAGATTTTGTGATGACTATTTGAATATATTCAAATCTCTATTGTTTTTTGAAATACATTTTTAAGTAAAATGTTTTGGTCCAATTGACAGTCCTAACTATCATGTCCAGTGCTGTGGTGACACAGGAACATAACAGTATCGCAGTGACACAACAAGAATCAGCTCCTCCCCCATCTTTGTGATGCAATAAATGCAGAATACGTCTGACATGCTTGCTGTGGGCAGCTAGGACAGAGTTCTGAGAAATTCCCGGATATTGCGCTCAGAGAAAAAGCACCTTTATGCAGAGAGTCTAGAGAGGTGCCTTGTGAGCAATCCCGTTTTCACTTAAATTACAGCATCAGCCTCGCATCAAATGCACTGCCTCTCTAATGTCCTCTCATCTGGCTGTCTTATCAGCCATAACATTACTGATATCACCGTGATATTATGCTGCATCCCTCGATCCCATAGATCCATGCGATCATAGTGCATTAGAGCAACATCTAAATTAACAGCCATACAGTACCAGCCAGATAAAACATAGAGGGGAGCAACACTCAGGAGTAGGGGCTTTGTGTAGGAGAAGGACAGGGCAAAGAGGCGGGGTTTGAATTGGGACTTGAAGGAATTTATAACAGGAGTGAGCTGTATATTTGAGAACTGCAGCATTTGAACATGAGGATGTCAGCGTTCATTGGGAGTTTGTGGTCTATTAATACTGATGTAGTTAATTTTTCATTTCAACACTTATAAATATAAATGAATGGCGACAAAGTATCTTACTACTGTGTATCTTGTAGAATTGGTGGTGAGATTACATTACATTATAGCCACCCCAGGACAGCCCTGATAATAGCACGGCCTGGATTGTGTTGCCTTGTGCATTATTTTGTGCACAGTTAAGCATTTTTTTGCTCATTGCATAAACAAAATAAAAATAGTTTTTGTAGCCAGGTCAACTGAAGCTGCTGTTTGTCTGTGGTTAGGGGCCAACTGAACTGCTGTTTGTCTGTGGCTAGGGGCCTATCAGTGCATCCTGCTGCTGTCACAGGCTAATAAACTCAAGGGAGGCACCTTGATGGCATTTAGCCAGTTTTTAAATTAAATGAAAACATGGGACAGGTGTTTCGGCCACTTATCAAAATGCAGAAGCAGCTGTGTCCGATTCATACAATACCAATACATTGACCAACGTAAGCACAATGTGTGACCAAATTATTTATTAAAACAAGCTGGCAAGAACGCCAAACGTTACCATCAGAGGTATTAGGCTTACTATGACGGCAGAGCAAAGTAATGTTTGCTCTTGAAGACGCAGTGATTTGCTGTGATTCTCATCACACAGCAGGAGCTGTCTACTTTTTTATGTCGCGATGCTATCCGTGATGCAGTATTTTTAATCTGTTTAATTCTGTGTTGGGCAGTCAACTTCTGACATAAAAAAGATTTTCATACAGAAAAAAATACATAAATGGCCATTAATCAGCTTTTCCCAAGACTCTGTGTACTGTTTACCAGCTAACTATGTATACTGTTCTGTCACGATTGTGGGCATGCAAGAGTTTCTAGCACTTGGAAATCCTTGTCAGACTTTACTAAACAGTTGGGTTGATAGTAAACAAAGTAAAAGGACCACCGTGGAGTTTTTGTCACGTGTCCTGTCCCATCTCTTCCAGGTTTCAACAGACGAGGGGCCATAACCTATCTTAGACGCTCACAGGAACTCAATCGGCTGATTTAACCACTAAGACTTCACACACGTTTCACATGACACCGGCTGTCCTTTCATCTCTTTTGTTGTGTTCTGTGTTTGATGCAACACGCCCGCTTCGCCTCTCCGCTCTCGTCTCACATTGATAAGGCACGGAAAGCGTACCAGCCCAGCCCAGACAGGAAGCGTAATGAGATTGTCTGCTGGTGGTGAGCGGGGTGAGGGATTTACCTTGAAAAGCATTAAGTTGGTTTAAGATTGACACAGATGAGTCACGAGTGTCCTGTGGACACTGACAATGTCACTGCTGCTGTCATTTCCTTATGGGTTTCTTTGCTCAGCACAAGTCTTTACCTCCCTCTCTCCGGTTAGCGCATGACCACATGATAACAGCCGGGGGGAAAGAGGAACACAGACTCGGCCTGCGGAGCGAGCCAGGAAGCATGGCGGCTAATCTAGCGGGCGATGCTAAGACGCGCGATGCCGTCAGCGTCCCGCGGTGAGCAGCCCTGTGTACTGCGAGCAGCACGCCACTTACTTCGCCCGCCGGTCCCGCGTGGCACGGCCTTGCATAGAGACGCAAGGCAAGACAAATGGCCGCCAGCTGATTGGAAAAGTACAGCCACACTGTTTTTGGTCGCCAGATATCTGCTTGGAGCTTGATTTTTTTGGACTTAATCTCTCTTCTTGGCAGCGACAAGGAGTCAGATGCTTAAAACCTCACATGACAAGGGCTGAGCCGCTGGTAATATGGGATTAAGCCGTCGGGCCTCACGTACGCTGGAGCCAAAAAAAGGCAAACAAGAAAAAGTCCGTTCCTTTTAACTCCGCCCCTTTGCCCTTTCCTCCTCCCTGCACTGTCGGCAGCCTTAAGAATGTCACTTTCAGAACACCCCCAAGCCCCCCCCCCCCCCCCCCCGGCTGCACGCACTAAGCTATTTTGTGTTTGGGTACAAAAAACTATGTGCAGTGCATTTGATACGTAGAGTTCTACCATACAGGAAACATCTTGAAGCGTGCTGCTTCCCTGTTGTTGTCTAGGCTCAGCCACCTCTGCCACCTCAGCAAAGCTAAAATCGACCAGTTTTTACTGGTAAATCACATTCCTCGACACTGCCTCTTGAAAAACAAAGCAACTGCTGATATCCCATCAAATGTTATCAACTTCTGTCAAACCAGTCATATACCAGTGATGATTTGTGTCCAAATACAGAACTGCCTAAGGATGCAAAATGAATTTCAGTGCAAACTGACAATAAAGTATCGTATCGTCGTAAATACAAAAAGACAGTTTTCCAGCAGTGAAGAGGTGTAGTGTTTCCATCGTGGTGCAGTGTGCATTTTCCTGGCATTGCTTGGGTGCATGATAATACTCACAGGACACGATCGATGTCAGCTGTTACTCAGTGGTACAGAACGATCGTGTTCCTGCACGATAAAGTATTTACGCACTGAAGGGAGGGTTGTCTTTCAAGATGCCAACGCCCCTGTCCATAAGGCCGGAGTCAATTGTTTGAGGAGCATTACACCTATGTTATTTATGTAATGGCACTGGATCTGAACCTGTAGTCACTTGATCTGAACCCAAAAGAGATGCCGAGAATTGTGCGTGCCACAACATCTGAGCATGATTTCATTTACTTTCTTGGGGAAGAGTGATGTCAATTCCAGACACTGGTAGACTCTAATCCATTGTGAATAAAGGCCGTGTGGGCAGGGTGCAGCAGCCCAGCACTCTATTCACTGAATTCACATTGGTGTTTGTGCGTGCTTTTGTTCAGTTCCTGTATTTTATTAACTTGAGTGCACTTGTGTAAAGAATTCTGTTCCTTCAGGCTCAAATGTAGATGTGCCCTCACAGAATGAATGGAACAGACTCATTAGAGTAAATACCAAAACATACCAAAGTTTACTCTACCACTAAACCCCTATTACTGAGTGCTATTTCATGCTGTCATTTTGTTAAACCAGCATCCCGACTGATGTGAATGTGCGTGTTTTTGCACGTGTAAGTGTACACGTGAGTGCATGTGTGACTGAATATGTCTGGGTATGTACATGAGTGCTGTTTGTGTGTGTGTGTGTGCGTGTGTGTGTGTGCATGCGTGTGCATAGATACATATGTTCAGCATAAAAAATAAGATTATCATAAGCATCATAATATTACTGTTTAGCTTCTACATCATTTGTGATTACGTCAGGCCAGATGGACTGCCTGAACAATGAAACTAGTTAGGCTGAGACAGTCAAGAACATATGGTTTGAATAAATGAGAATTTGTTTGGGTTGTAATTATATTGCACATGTCATTTTCTCAGACCCTCATAATTTCTGTAAAAACCAAAAAAAGAAAAGCTGTCTTCTGCACCTTAATCTGGCAAGTCTATGAATGAGATTAAAAATATGAAGAGCATCATCTTTTTACCTGTAGCAGTCTTCTCCAGTGTATGTATAACAAAGTACAACAGCATTCACAGCATATAACTAACAATGACTGTACAAAGAAGTATCCTGGGATTTTCTGATTGATACAGATTGGACTATTTTCAGTGAAACATTTAACCAACCAACCAAAATGTCCAGTTGTATGAAAGAAGAATTTTTATTGCTTAAAAATGAACGCTTCTTCAGCAATTTGCAGGAGGTAAAGGCTTAAAGGGTGGAAGTATTTGGTTCCAATGTGGCAATGGGACGAGAACCTTCTGAACAGACACATACGTCTGCTTGACAGCCACGAAGAAGCTCTCAGCCCTCATAATTTCAGTCACATGTGCTGTGGGGCAAGTTTAATGAACTTGCTAAAGGTCGCGACCCTCGCTCATGAAGAAACTGGTAGTCTCAACGCACCAGACTAGAGCAGTGTGGAATCACCTCGCTGTCTGCGTGTGATTCTTTAAGGAGATTACCATTACGTGGGCTATCGCCATACCTGGCTCTCAAGGGCGAGGATAGTCACCTGTCGCCGTCGTCACAGGAATCCTTCAGGAAGGACATGTTGCCGAATTAAGGGCTAGATTACATCAAACCTTAATCCAGTCCCCAAAGCATGGCGAGCATTGTTGGCCTGAACGGCCCTTTCTCATCATTATGTTCTGTTATATCATTCATGTATTGTTGTGTTATGTTGTGTTGTGTTGTGTTGTGTAAGCTAATTACTGGAACAGTTTCTACATCAGTCTTGCTGGGTTTGGGGGTGCGATGTAGTGGTAAACAAAGCCACCATCAATGTGCCAGCAGTCTTGAAATGTAAGACCGTGGATTCAACAGACTCCATCTTGCGCTTGGCTGTTTGGCCCTCAACGAATTGCTGTTTGGCCCTCAGAAAATGCCTCAGATTAGACTGGTTCAGCTCCATCTGCAGGGAGACGGAACATTTTATGTTAAAACCTCTGAGCTCAAAACAGGAACTGAGTGTCACTACTGGGCCTGGAAGCCACTCTTGTACTCACAAACCAGCTAGCCATTAATGAAAGAAAATTTGCATTTATGGTGTTCAGTTCACTTTTGTGCTGATGTTCAACTGAATTATGAAATGCCACTTTGCTGTAGTTTGGCAAATTTCATTGTTTGAGCATCGGCAAGGGAATTTATATTTACCGGCTACCGCGAGATGAGGGTGAGAGAAAACAATGGCCGTTTGCACCTGGGAACACTAAACACCCTGCAGATACACCTGAGACACAGCTGGAGGGCATTCGGGCAAAACTAGCAAACATACCCTGCAACTGTCTGGTAGCTTGGTCAACTTTGCCTAGAATGGGAGGTCGGGGGTGGTATCTCTGAATTCAAATTACCCACCCGTTGTAGTTTAGAGAAAGGGCAGAGGTGTATGTGTATGATGTATACGTCACCCAAATTTGCACCTTTACCTGCCAATATTTCCATGCAGATTTCTTTGGCTAGCCACTAAGAGAGACTTAATCAGTTACACCTTGATCTGTTAAATGAGGTTGATGTTGTTATGCGGTGGAATTCCCCTTTAATGTATCGATTAGGAGATGGAAAACCTGGAGCTTCTTGCACCGGCGTGTTGAAGTCTTACTGTGCCTAGTGAAGTCCCTGGCCGCTCGACTCCCACCTGCATTCCTGAAAGAGTCGAGCAGTGGTGGAACCGCACAGAGAGGCGATCTCTCATTGGACAGGGGAGTCTTTCTGCTTCCTGCGCTGAGCAGTGCTCATTTCAGATGGCACTGCCATCCCATCTGTCATCTGCAAGCAGCACCTTCCCCACGGCGGGGACGCTGGGCAGAGGCACCACAGTGCAGACAGATGGAGGCTGCTTCAGGAATTTCAATGGCTTCCTTCATTCAAAACGAAACGGCCGATTATTTAGGACTCTGATTGTGCTCGTCCTCTCTTGTCGGGTCGCTGTGTCTAAGAAGGGAGGCGTGTTCAATGACTGAGGGGGAAATGCAAGGATGCCAGAGATTAGTTCTGAGACAAACGATCTGCCTCTCCCCTCCAGGCTTGTTGATATTGAAAGGGTTTGTTCCCAGTGTGGCAAAACGTGGCCTTGGCTGACTGTACATAAATATCGTCGTCACCCTGCGATGAAATGTGTCCCAGGATATGAGATACGAGACGTTATGGGACACCCCGTGTGCCGTGCCGTTGGTTAAAAGCGCACGGGAAACTGTATTCCATGGTTAATATCTCAGGCTCGCATTTCCACTCCTGGGCTGTTTTCCCCACACATTCACACAAGCTCTTTTTCTGATGGGCTGCAAAGACCGAGCTCAACACGCGGTCATCTAACGTCATCGGTTACATCCTCCATCTTCTTTTGCACCTCATCTCCACTGTAATCGCACAGCGGGCATGGATCAACACGGCCAGCTACGAAGGGCCTCGAATAGTATGTGGTAGAACAGAAGAGCTCTTAGGGACTCTAAAGAGAAGAGTATTTAAAGACAAATTCTTTGCAACTAAAATAACTGCACAAATTGGTTTGCTGTCACCTCTTTGAGAGGTTGTCAATACGGTACTTACACACCAGATTAATGCACGATTACCACACAGCTACTGTCATTTAAAATTAATTTGTACCAACATCGTTTACAGTATTGCGACGACACATAAATGCTTAACTGCACGCACGATCCTCTCACCCATTCTCTGTGTGGCTTCTGCCCTGCATCTGTCAACTGAAAACAGGATTCCTGGAGTCGGTCAAGGCAATGCCAAGGCTTTCATGGAGGAGAGCCTGACAGACACAGAAGTTAAGAGCTGTTTGCGTATAAGATAACCAGCAATACATGCTCACATTCTTGATTTCAGCATTGATCCTGCCAAAGGGAGGACTTTTTTTTAGCATCATGCATATTTTAACTGCAGAGATGTAGCCTACTGATGCTTTAAGTATTGATTATATTTTTTTAGTCTTAAGCTATGGAATAAATGTTCAGTAAAACAACAGACAAAACAAATTAGTGCTGCTTGAAGTACTTTTTTATATTAAAATTAGATTTCTTGGCTTCAAGGCAAGCGATACAGATGTCATTTTGGCCTTTGGTATAGCTTTAGCACTTTGCTGTTTTAAATTTGCTGGTATTTGCAAAATAAATAAATAAATAAATAAATAAATAAAACATCCATTGGATTCATGTCAAGGCAAATGCAGAACCATGAGAAATTACAGTCTGCATTCTGCATTACACTCCTATCTGAATATTGTTACAGGAATACACTCAGGATATGTATCAATTATACATGCTTGGAGCTGAGTTAAAGTGGATTTTGATAAATGCGCACTTGTTTAACTCATTCAATTATTATGAAGTGAGAGACAGAGGGCCGTGCTGTACATATTTAGTTCACTGTGTGCACTGAAAACATCTGCCTTTTAGCAGATGACTGAGAAATTTAATGTATTCATTTGTAATGGTTGTGACTTTCTATGTAATGCACATGCAACAACACTCATTTTCTCTCTCTCTCTCTCTCTCTCTCTCTCTCTCAGTTTCTCTAGCAGAGGCTTTGAAATGCATGACAGGAAGTTGTGCTTGTAACTGTTTTCTGCAAATGACTTCCTGTCACATTTCCCTCGCAGTGCCGTTGCTGGCAGAACCCACACTGAGAGGATCCGAGAGGACCATCATTGTCCGAGTTACGGCTATCACAGAACACATTTCCTGTGCCGACCAGCACCATTATACAGTGCCGTTGCTTGGTTAGCGACTCCATTACACAGTGCCGGAGCTTGGTTAGCGACTCCATTTAAATACAAGAACATGTACTGCAGCTAAGTACATTCAAATACATTTTCACTTGCTGTTCACTGTGTACCCTCCCCCCTCCTTATCTGCAAAGCAAACACATTACTTGTTGCTGTTTATTTACAAGCACCACATGAAAAATGGAAGTGATTTTTCAGTTTAGCCAATATAGCAGAAATGAAAAAGAGAAAAAAAAAAACTGTAGCAGTGGTTTCCCTTTTTAGTTTCCTGTCCTGCACAGATGGAAATTTACTGAGCAGCTTAGTCAAAAACAAGGCCAGATACAGTACATTCGTGGCTGTTAAAAAAAGGAAATGGATTCGGATCTCGCACAAACACTTTGGGCAATGATAGATAGATCCATTTCTCTACACACACAGAAAGCAACGAGGGAATAAGCACACACACACACACACACACACACACACAAAACAGCTTGTTAAACTCTCCTTAGCATACAGACAAGCACTGAAAATACTGTTCATGTTTTAACAGGTAAACTTGTGACCAGGTAAAATGTTCTCGTGCATTGTTGTTATTTCTTATCCAAATGGGACTTTCATGGAAAAATAAAGGATCAATAAAATATTTGCCACATCATAAACCGAAATTTAAAAAATGGGAACCTCTCCTTTTGAATAGGCTTCTTGAACTAAATGACAGTGTTGTTAGTGTCACTAATTCGATACTTAGAGGCGATGCATTTAAGGAACTCGAGTGCAGCAGTCATATTGAGTTGTGGGGTTGGAGGGTGGGCAGGATGATATATCTGTCTGTTTCTCCTCCTCCTCTCTTCCAGGCATTCCCAGCTGGCTCTCCTGGCAGACTCATCGCCCTTCTGGTGTCTATCAACACCTCGGCACTGCCGGATGGGTGAGACGGCAAACCCATGCAGTTACAGGGACTACGGGGCCCTCATAAATTACCAAAGGCTAATGTGAGAAAACACCAGTTATTATTTCAGATTTGCTTCCTACCTGCTCTCCTGAGGGTAACATGATTGGCTATCAGACACAGGTCAAATAGTTGTTTGAAATAATTAACCCTTCAGACCCTAGAGCAGTGGTTTCCAGCCTCGGACTCTATCCCCCCCCCCACCCCCCCCACCCCCGGTGTTGACTTCAACCAATTGCCATCCCAGAATTTTAACAAGCTGTTAATTTTTCGTAATTATTCATTTCATGTTAATAGGGATTCTTTACTCTCTTAAGCCACGTTATGCTAGAAACGGCAATGCATGACACAAAGAATAACAATTCTGTCTTCACATTGTACTTATTGTGCTCTATTTCTAAGCAATTATATAAAAAGAGAGTTAAAAATGATTTCACAAATCAGATTAAAGACCGGGGTGAATCAATAGGCTTCTATCTGGGGAAAAAATTAACCATTGGGTAGATAATGAAGAAGTCAAAGACCAAGCAGATGATAAGGAGTCACACCTGCATTGTGCTAATACATTAAAGGAAAAACTAATTAAAGAACTTAAACACGTGTCTTGAACAACCAAATTAGGAGCCTGATGACTCACCTCAGTCTTTATTTTTTTCAGTTAAAAAGTCTGTTTCCACTTTTTATGCAGTTGAAATATATCACAATAACTGCAATGTGAATGTGGGGCTTTTATTTTTCATGGTATGCATAGCTATTTCTGATATAATGGGGCTTTAAGAGGGTTAATAATCCTAAATATGAAAAGCACCTAATTAAGAAAAATTCACAGGTGATTAAAATTCTGGCATTGCTAGTGTGGTTGGAACAAAAGCCAGCATACACAGGGGTCCCCAGGACTGAAAACCAGCATACACAGGGGTACCCAGGAACAAATCCAGCATACACAGAGGTCCCTAGGACTGGAAATCAGCATACACAGGGGTCCCCAGGACTGAAAACCAGCATACACAGGGGTCCCCAGGACTGAAAACCAGCATACACAGGGGGCCCCAGGACTGAAAACCAGCATACACAGGGGTGGGAGGGCCACGGTCGGCCAGGATGACTGTGACTCGTTTCACATCTGCACGCCCTGCCGCTCGCTCAGACACTCATATGTGCGCTTCCTCAGCTTCTCGTGACTGGCCTTCCTCCCAGTCAGGTCTGTGCAAGCCCACCCTGCTAACTGTGCTGTGAGGAGCAGCGGCGCCTGACATCTTGTGCTTCAGAGCAGAACACGTGCCAGTCTGCACTCTCACAAATCTATAATGGAGCGTGTACTGATAAATAAGACTGGCCATTCCAGTGTGCAGAGAAAAGGTGGGGATTTAACAAATGTTTTTTTAAATCCCCACCTTTCCAATTAAACAGAGTTCAACGCTGACAAAGGTGTGGCCTAAAATAGTGGTGCCTGGAGCTTTTTTTATTAGAAAGCAAGTGAGCTTACTCATCTCAAAGAATCTGTGTCTCCTCCTCTTTTACTACCTTCTCAATTTTAATGCAACGAATAAAATATAACACTCACAGAAAGAAGTTATTTGAGCAGTATCATGCTTATGCAGATTTATTTTAGGAACAAGGCATTTGAATATTTCAGTTTCGCATTTTGGTCATTAATATGTGGCATATATGGCATGTAGAAAATGTTTTTTATGTACTAATGAAGAGGATGAAAAAAAGAATTGTAATAATATAAACTGAATTTAAAAGCTAATTCAGCTGCTAACAGTATAATTTACCCTTTGAGTGTTATTGGGATAGAGTACTCCACATTTATTTAATAATTCAGGTATATAGTGGTATTCTGTGATCTGCTGAATGATTAAGCCGCATTTTAGCAGAAATCATACATACATGTGCATCAGCTTGCATAGGAGTATTGCAACTGATACTAATTGGATACTGTATGCTGAGGGCAAGGGGCTCCATTCTGGCTCAAGTGCAAGGTGCTCCATTCGAGTTCAAGAGCAAGGTGCTCCATTCTGGCTCAAGTGCAAGGTGCTCCATTCGGGCTCAAGAGCAAGGTGCTCCATTCTGGCACAAGTGCAAGGTGCTCCATTCTGGCTCAAAAGAAAGGTGCTCCATTCTGGCTCAAGTGCAAGGTGCTCCATTCTGGCTCAAGTGCAAGGTGCTCCAAACTGGTTCAAGTGCAAGGTGCTCCAATCCGACTCAAGTGCAAGGTGCTCCATTCTGGCTCAAGCGCAAGATGTTCCATTCTGGCTCAAGCGCTCTGCTAGGCCTCATTGCTCACCTCATTTCTATATAGCACTATAGCAAAGTAAACCATAGACCTTAGATTGGAAATTACTTGAATGCCGATACAAAATTTTGCATGAATTTCTATATGATACTGTAATGTCAGGACATACTCAGGACAGTTTTTTCTGCCATATACTCATAAAAATGTAAAAGTAATATAGCTTGAATCTGATGGCAGCTACTACGATAGGTATGCAATGTTCAAATTTTAAATATGGTGTGTTGGTGTCATACCTGTGTAATATCGTGCTCCAAATCAGCCTCACATGCATGGGTCGGGTCCATGTACCAACCCATCATGAGAAGAAAAGCTTCCTTGATGTAATGAAACCATTTAGTAACTTAACAAATAGTAGCAATACAATACAAATACAAACCTTTGGGTCTTGTGATAAACTTAAAAGTTAGGCTATATTATTTATGGACACAAGCATAAAATTAATTTATCCTGGTGACATTTTGTGCTGTCAAAATTAATTAGTGACATTCTTTTAATAACCTTACCAGGACAATAGAAAATCATCCTGAGGTAGCAACAAATAACAATTTCCCTTGTTCTTCCTGTGCTATGAAAAAGATTAATCTGAATTTAGTATGCAATTTGTAACTCAAACAAGACTTTAGGCACAAAGTCGCTCTGATTTATGATAACTGCCAAAACAGAAACAAACCATGGTGTCAGACAAAGGTTTGTGAAAGAGGCCCATTGAGTTGAATCAGTACTTGAATGGCCTTATAGTCAGGCCTGCACATAATCAAGATTCACCAATAAAAGTCAAACTGACCATTGACTTACCTGTAAAGCACATCCCTACAGGTTGGATGGACATACTAAGATTAAGGAATGGGAAACACTGAAATATGGCCAAGTGAAATGAAGAAATTAATGTGTATGTGTGTGTGTGTGTTTGTTTGTTTGTGTGTGTGTGTGTATGCGTGTGTGCTTGTGCATGTGTGTGTGGGTGTGTGTGTGTTTGTGTGTATGTGCATGTATTTATGCATGCACAAATAAATTTAACCTGCTGGCATTACCATACAATAGTGTATACTTTCTTCTTCTTAATACACAATATAAAATAAAATAATACTAACTTTATCAAATGCTTTCCTGGCGCACATGCCAAATCTGGTCAATCCTTTCCCATTTAGGGACATTTAAAGTATATAACTCAGATGAACATTACTTACATACATTAAGAGGCTTTTGCAGACCTTATCCAGAGCGAGTAAACAAGTGCACAGTTTCATGATGTAGAGGGCAAAGAACACTAGATATAAGTTCTATAACTATGAACACCATAGAGACTTGAAAAATGGCTTAAATGAAGCAAGACATTTGTACCATTTACAATAATATCTTAGATTAGTTCATATTCATAAATTTGGAAGAAATAAAGTGCCACAATTGTCTAGGTAAAAAATCTAAAATGAATTTGCTATTCTTCCTATGGTGCGCAGAAACTGCCACCGTGGGCTATGCATGGCAAATTGTGGTCGGTCACTCACTCACTCACTCATGGACGACCTGAGAGGGACGTTTGGCGGGACGCATGCGCAGGTGGTGCTTCGTTTAGTAGGATGCATGCACAGGTGCATCTCCCAAAATCACCACTTCGCACGGCACTAGATTTTTAAGCACAGCATTTTCGCCTAAAGTTACTTTAGCTAACCCTAACATGTTAGCGTTTCGCCTACTTTAGTTAACCTACTTAGCGCGTACCACCGATACAGATGTATGGACACACGGAGGACAACAAATAATGTTACAGAGATGAGGCCTTGCCATAGCTAGCTAGCTATATAGTTGGCCAAGTTTTACTCATGACACTTTGTACAGATGCACCATGGGTCTGCACGGTTTCGTGCTTGTTTAGTTCGCAATCAAATACTGAGAGATTGCATATATACAGCAGGTTAAAGTATGCATGTCCTTGATCAAAAACTTCTTGGCCACAAGTTCATAAAATCTAAGGGTGGATATGTAGAACTACTAAAGATCTATGAAGCAAAAACTAAGAAGTATACCCAGCGTCTCCAAATCTACCCAAAATGTCAAAATTATGCATTGATGTAAATCACAACATATTCACATATTTCACTACAAATCAACTGTTTTGACTCAAGAAACTCACTGTTGCGTCATTTTAAAGTGGGAATGACAAGCTTTCCATCAGTACAGTGGTCTAAAATAGCTAGGGGTCCAGAAACATATCCAAAATCTCTCCAAAAAGTAATAGCTTTTTGTTCATTGTAAAGTATATAAACGAGCCCCTTATGAAGGTTTAAGATGAAACATTGATATCAGATTTAAAAATAATGCAAAGATATTGTCACACAATGCTGTACAGTACCTAAATGTGTAATAATTAATTCTTGTATGTATTCCTATAATCTGTACTCTTTTATGTTTTCTTGTATGGGGATGGGACGACATGAAAACAATTTTCAACCATCCAACATGTTTTGACAATGGTCCAACTCTCACGTCATCACTGTTGCATGCATCACACAAACTACTAGACTACCAACAAACGCTTACATTACAGTATGAAATATCCTCATTATAAAATATCACTAACCTATTTAAAGACACTCAATTATAAAATAACATTAACCTATTTGAAGAGACTACATCAAAGATAATCTTATCTGTTTTCAGTAGATAGAGACAGAGACGGTAAATCAATGATACAGTTCTATCCGCTTCTGTCTTCCTCCAGAAAACAAAAGAAAAAAAATAGACACCTTTCTTGTAGTTACGAGATAGTAACTCATAATTACAAGATAAGGTGTCTATTTTTTTTCTTTTGTGAATGCAATGCGCTTCCGTACTTCTGGGCATAGCTAAGCCATATGTTTGCTGATAGACCTAGCTGACATCGTGCTTCTTCCGTAGTTAGAAAGCGTATACTCTCACCTACTGAATAAATGGATTGTCAATCAAGCCAGACTGTACTAAAAAGGGCTAAAACGGCGTAAACAACATGTGTGGTATTGCGCACAGCTATTTTGGAAGGCACCCAAGCGTCACAAATGCATGTATATTTCACAAACGGATTGTCCAAGACAGTATATAGCCACTCAATCTCAAAAGCGACATCTCTACACATAAAACCAATGGTAAGGTTGTATATGTATTCAATATTTAGTCCCAGATATTGATTTTAGAATGACATGGCATCATTTCTTTAAACTTCGACATATCTTATCTTTGACATATCTTTGACATATCTTAGGGCTACTGTTGGGTTTACCTTGTTGACGGAATACGATATTTAAGTGGTGAAAGAATATTTTTATGAATGCCCAGATAGACAATATTGTCCATTATGTCATGGGTGGGGGGTGTAGTTGTAGATGAGACTGCAGGGAGGGGGAGCTTGGTAAATGAACGACCAGAGCGACAATGGTGGGGCTGCGAAACTCCGTATTCGGCATAGTTTTCGTGTATCGTCTACTAATGAAACTAAAACAAAGCGTTTCTGTTTTTAACTTGTACTTTGGTTGCAGTAGCACTGAATGTCTGAGTAATCGCCGGCATTCCGACCACTAGGGGCTTTGCGCTAAGAGGTTAATTTCTTAGAGAAAAAAAAGTTCAGCATACATCACAACAACAATACTGAATAAAAAAGATTGAACTCCCATAAATATAGAGAATACTTGTACTAAGGAAAATGAAATCTGGATGAATCGAAAAATCAATAACAAAGGAATGAAAGAACTAAAATGTTTTTTTTTTTAATAACACTATTTTTTTAATAAAAAGGTTTTTAGATTGTATTTAAAATAATAAAGTGACCCATCCTAATGAAATTTGGAGTAGTATTTCAGTCATTGGCCTCCAATCAGCATTATATTACATTACAGGCATTTAGCAGATGCTCTTATCTAGAGAAAATGCTCTGTTCCCTCATGGGGGCCTCATGGAGTAAGTTGGGTGTATGAGTTCAGGAGGTTGTCCCTGGGGGGGCCTCATGGAGTGAGTTGAGGTGTATGAGTTCAGGTCGTCCTTGGGGGGCCTCATGGAGTGAGCTGGGGTGTATGAGTTCAGGAGGTCAGAAATATACTCAGAAACCAGCCTGTGCACAGCCAGTAGAATAATGGCTGGGAACTAGGCTCAGAACTCTAGGGTTGTAGGTTCTCTGGTGGAAATATAATTGTACTTTTCAGCAAAGCAGCACTTTAACTTGAATTGCTTTAGTTAACATACAGCTGTATATGGGATGTATGTAAAATAATATAACGTGTAAATAGTTCTGGATAAGGCATGTGTTCAAAAGTTGATCTGGGGTGGCTTTAGATCAGGAGCTAGAGCTTTGACTCTGAGCTCTAGAGGGTTGTTGGGTCGATTCCTGGATTTCTGGGTGTTGCCAATTGTCCTTGAGCAAGAGGTGATTCACCAAATTTATCTAATTGCTACTGGCAAGCTGGTTGGCACCTTGCATGGCAGCCTTCTGCTGTTGGTGAGTGTGTGAATGGGTGAATCAGTGAATGAGTGAATTGGTGAGTGGGTGAATGGATGAATGAGTGAATAGGTGAGTGGGTGAACGAGAGACTTCCCTTGTATGGCACTTTGTGCTGGAAAACGCACTAAATAAATGCAGTCTATTTACATTTCCATTAGCTTTGGCAAGGAGTCTTGCGACTGAAATTCTGCTCTAACCAGAGGTGGGAGCTAAATCACCTGTGGATCCCTGAGGATTCTCAAAAAATACGCTAAACAGAACAAACTTTTGTTTGTTGAATAATTTTGTTCTGAATACCAGTGGGGAAAAAAAAAGTTTATTTAAGAGTTTTACAGAGAATTTACTGCTGACTAATGGGTTTAAATAGAGGATTTTGAGTGAAGTCTTTTATTGTACCGGGTCTCCATAATAAAAGATTCAACATGCAAATCTTCACTGAAAGAAAAAAGCATATGTTTTACTGGAACACTTTGAGATGAAAAAGAATAACAGCTCAGTGGCAGCTCATTTTCTACATAATAGCAGGTACATCACCCCATTTTAACTGCTGCTCTGCAGTTTTCATTTGCTCATTTTTGTAAACACATCCATAAAATGCTGCTCAGCAAAATGGGAACAACATGACTGAGGATTCCTCAGATGATATTGTGTGTGACAGAAAGAGACAAAAATGCTGAATTAGCAATAAAACACATGGAAGCAATTACGTAGACAGGGGGAAAAGTTGCCAGGAGAATTCTCTTTTTATTTGTTTTAGTAGAGTTGCTTTTAAAAGGGGAATACAGAATGTTCCAGAAAGTGGATGAGGTTTGGGAATGGGGGGTAGATGGAGGGGCAAGGTGTTGGAACACAGCACTACATGGGTAACCCCAGAGCATCCAAACTGCCATTGCTACTGTCAGAAGAACACTACTCTGAATGGTGTGATGGGGTGCTTGCGTTTGATTCAGCACTCACAAATAATCTGTTTAACCTCATAAAGCAAATACACTGTTTATGAAATATGAGGGCCATATGTGATATGACTGTTATAACATTAGCTGCACATTAACCCAGCCGGGTCGGCTGTTTAAATCAAACACTGTGTGGCTACGTACCTAGCTAGCCCAGCCTGGTCGGCTGTTTTATTCAAACACTGTGTGGCTACATACCTAGCTAGCCCAGCCGGGTCGGCTGTTTTAATCAAACACATTCAATGGTCTGTAAACTGAACAATACATACAGAGAAAATTTTGTCCTGGGAATTTCACCCTGCAGCCCTGGCAGTTACACCCTGTCCCAATCTTGCGTGTCAGATCCCAGGTGAAAAGAGGCTAGGTTCGTATCTATAACCCTCCATGTACACTGCCTAGCCAAAAAAAAAGTTGCATACTCTAATATTTCCTTGGACTGCCTTTAGCTTTTATTACAGCGCGCATTCGTTGTGGCATTGTTTCGACAACCTTATGCAACATCACAACATTTATTTCCGTCCAGAAATGCATTATTTTGTATTGTCGACGGGAGAGTGGAACCACTCCATAAAGTCTTCTCCAGCACATCCCGAAGACTTTCAATGGGGTTAAGGTCAGGACTCTCTGGTGGCCAATTCATGTGTGAAAATGATTCCTCATGCTCTCAGAACCATTCTTTCACAATTTGAGCCCGATGAATCTTGGCATTGTCGTCCTGGAATATGCACATGCCGTCAGGGAATAAAAAATCCATTGATGGGATAACCTGGTCATTCAGTACATTCAGGTACATTCAGGTACACAGCTGACTTCATTTTATTGCTGCATAACGTTGCTGAGCCTAGATCTGACCAATTGAAGAAACCCCATCATAACACTGCCTCCAGAGGCTTGTACAGTGGGCACTGTCCAAAGAAATCCAAATCCAAACTCCAACTTTTTTTTTGGCCAGGCAGTGCATGGTACTACTCATAAGGTTGCCAGAATCACTGCTTTATTCAATAATTGCATCTGTACTCAGGTTTTATTTTGACATATGGAAAAGCATGAGTTGCCGTCTGCATGTCTTCTATATAGAGAAACAATTCAATGTTTTTGGCAAAGAGGTGAATTTTTGTGTGTTCAAGGTCTGATGTAACCCTTTTTACTAAAAGAGCTATCAAATATAATAAAAAGGTTGTAGGGGGTATACTAGAAGGTGTGACACTCACTATGGGCTTGAAAATCAGAAGATTCTAGAATCGACCATGGAGCCAGGGAGGACCAAACAATACACCGGAATAGCACACAGAACACAATATCTCCTTTTGGAAGATCAACACTTCCTTTTAATATATAAGTTGTAAACGAAATAAAAAATAGCACATAATACACTTTCATACAGTTCCATTATATTACATTACCCGGGTAATTGAAAAAACAAAACACAATTCTAATTGGCCAAAAATCTCTATTTTCAATACAATCAGATCTCAAATTCCCCACAGTCACTTATTCACAGGTGTAACTCAGACTTTGAAGTTGACACGTATCCCCAGTAATGGATGACAGTTCGGGGTCTGCACCACTGTGGAAGTGGAAAGTGTCTGGCCTACTGCACTGTAGAGTGAGTGGGTTGTGTGTGTGTAGAGTGACAAAGTCCTTGAGATCCTGGTTTTGATCTTCTGCATGCAATTGAGTATCTAGCTTCGGTCCGTTGGGTGATGGCTCGCCATCAATCATCCAATGAGAATCAAGGCTTGCACTCCATGTGTGTCAAAAAAACCTGACCAATGCAAGTACTTCTCGGCAACCATCAACGCCGAGTCCCTCTGGCTGTACTCACGTCAGGTTGTTACATTTAGAAGAGTTAACCGTTCTATTTTAATTAACGTTAATCAACTTTTAGTGTTTTTCGTTCAAGGATAATGGCTCTCAATTTCTGCCGTGGCTCAAAAAGAAGTACACCACGCAGCACATAGGTTTTATCACCGCACAAAACGAAACTGACACCTGATTGGCTGAGCTAGTCTCGAGTTCACATGTAAAAACGTAATAACCTGGAAATGAATACTAATAAAGGGAATAAATGCTTATCTTTTCAGATTAAGTTGTCTGCTTATTTTTTTTTCTTTAAGGTGCATCTATTCACATATCAATCTCCTATTTCTTTCCTTCATTATTGACTATACATTTCCTGTATGTTTTCTTAATATCATTGAACAGATTCTGTCATTTTTCTCCTTTTCCTATTCAGGTTGATTTTACTTAATTTACTGTGTGTGTGTGTGTGTGTATATATATATATATATATATATGTAAGCACTTCTGCTCTTCTAGCTATAAGAACTGCTGCTCTTCTACCTGTAAGCATTTCTGCTCTTCTACCTATAAGCACTTCTACCTGTAAGCATGTCTGCTCTTCTACCTGTAAGCATTTCTGCTCTTCTACCTGTAAGCATTTCTGCTCTTCTACCTGTAAGCATGTCTGCTCTTCTACCTGTAAGCATTTCTGCTCTTCTACCTGTAAGCATTTCTGCTCTTCTACCTGTAAGCATGTCTGCTCTTCTACCTGTAAGCATTTCTGCTCTTCTACCTGTAAGCATTTCTGTTCTTCTACCTGTAAGCACTTCTACCTGTAAGTATGTCTGCTCTTCTACCTGTAAGCATTTCTGTTCTTCTACCTGTAAGCATTTCTGCTCTTCTACCTGTAAGTATTTCTGCTCTTCTACCTGTAAGCACTTCTACCTGTAAGCATGTCTGCTCTTCTACCTGTAAGCATTTCTGCTCTTCTACCTCTAAGTATTTCTGCTCTTCTACCTCTAAGTATTTCTGTTCTTCTACCTGTAAGCATGTCTGCTCTTCTACCTGTAAGCACTTCTACCTGTAAGCATGTCTGCTCTTCTACCTGTAAGCATGTCTGCTGTTCTACCTGTAAGCACTTCTACCTGTAAGCATGTCTGCTGTTCTACCTGTAAGCATGTCTGCTGTTCTACCTGTAAGAATTTCTGCTCTTCTACCTGTAAGCATGTCTGCTCTTCTACCTGTAAGCACTTCTCCCTGTAAGCATGTCTGCTCTTCTACCTGTAAGCATGTCTGCTCTTCTACCTGTAAGCATTTCTGCTCTTCTACCTGTAAGCATTTCTGCTCTTCTACCTGTAAGCATGTCTGCTCTTCTACCTGTAAGCATTTCTGCTCTTCTACCTGTAAGCATTTCTGCTCTTCTACCTGTAAGCATGTCTGCACTTCTACCTGTAAGCACTTCTACCTGTAAGCATGTCTGCTCTTCTACCTGTAAGCATGTCTGCTCTTCTACCTGTAAGCATTTCTGCTCTTCTACCTGTAAGTACTTCTCCCTGTAAGCATTTCTGCTCTTCTACCTGTAAGTACTTCTCCCTGTAAGCATGTCTGCTGTTCTACCTGTAAGCATTTCTGCTCTTCTACCTGTAAGCATGTCTGCTCTTCTACCTGTAAGTATTTCTGCTCTTCTGCCTGTAAGCATGTCTGTTCTTCTACCTGTAAGCATTTCTGCTCTTCTACCTGTAAGCACTTCTCCCTGTAAGCACTTCTGCTCTTCTACCTGTAAGCATGTCTGCTCTTCTACCTGTAAGCATTTCTATCTCAGCAGCCACACAGCTGCAGCTATCAGAAAAGGTCAGCTCATTTATCGAAGGTCCTTACATTTTAGTTCCCTTTTTTTTAAAAAACCACATGACAATGTCAAAATGCGGATATAAAATAACTCTATTTCGAAACTGAATCAAAAGAAGGAAGTACAATATAGGAATGAAAAAGTTTTACTGTTTGTAAATATTTTGGGAAGGAAAATATGGTTCTTTGCTTTCAAAATGAACCCTGAGTGATATAGGTGACATCTCAAGCTGGTAAGATAAGACCTTGCAAATGTCCACCAAACATAAAAACAGGAAGTCCTGAAGTACTGCTGTGGATGCTGGTTTTCATTCCAACCATAACCCTTGTTTCTAGAAGTTGTTCATTCCAGTACGAGTACATAGTTTTCAGCCATGGCCCATGATTTAAACAAAAATGTCAGGTCAACTGAACAAAGAAGGAAGCCCTGGACGAGATCGGCTGTTGTTGCGCACCACTTTTTAAAAAAAGTGCAATCAGGAACTGGAGCAGCGAGTGGAAAACGCAAAATCATTCCAGTCCTTCCTGGGCCTTTCTGCATGGAGTTTGCATGTTCTGTTTGCATGTTTGCCTGCATAGGTTTCCTCCAGGTACTCTGGTTTGCTCCCACAGTCCGAAAACATGCAGGTAGTCTAATTGCAGACTCTAAGTTGCCCACAGGTATGAGTGTGAGTGCCTGGTCTGTATGCCCTGTGATAGATTGGTGGCCTTTCCAGGGTGTATTCCTGCCTCTCTCCCAATGAATGCTGGGATAGGCTCCAGCACCCTCTGTGACCCTTCCCAGGATAAGCGGGTATAGATAATGGATGGATTGATGTTCAATGCAGAATGGACGCCATAGTTTTTGCTATGTCTGAGCTGCCTCAGCCAATGCTTAAATGGTGATGCCCTTTGATGTGGTCAGTGTTTCATTTCACATTGAAGCACGGCCTTGATTTATTCCGTCTCTGGTGAGCAAATACTGTAATGCCATAATATTTTGAGATTTGCCTGGTAGGGTTCACCCCCACCTTGCTAATCCCGAGGCTGCACTGGCTCGACAGAAGGAGCCACGTGACCAGGCCACCTGCTCATGCAGAGCAGTGGCTTCAAAGTGTAGCTAAAGAAACATGACAGGGAAATTTAAATGAAAACACATTCAAATTCAAATTCAAATATCAAGAATTTTCCTCTGGTATCTTTGGAGAGAGAAAAAAACTTTTACACCCCCCCCCACCGCACCCCACAGACCACACACATAAACATTCAAAATCTGCAAGAGGAATATAATTTGCATTTAAGAATTAGAATGACGGCCAATTAGCCCTGGGCTCAAAGTGCATCTGTGAAAAGTGATGGATACAAGACATAGTAATACCACTCTCAATGAGATACTACTGTTTCCATAATTATCAAATGAGAATCAAATCATTAAAATACAATTTGGCTATCATGTATTACTCATTTTCAAGTGAGACATTGAGTATCTTGGTCTAGCTCTAGAATGGGCCTTTTCTGGCTAACATACCTGTTAACATACCTCAATATAAGAATTTTAATCTATACAAATCATTCTGGCAAAAAACTGTTAAATGAATAGCCATCCACAATTCAAATTCTTTAACTTGAATGAAAAACGAATGTTCTAATGCCATTCCTGCAATGGCCCATGTGATTTTATGGTGATGTTCAAGGGACATCAAGAAAACTTGTGTAGGCCTACATGCTGGGAACATTTACCCTAATATTTTTGATATCTGAAATCAGCTGGTTGAGATATAGTATAATCTGTCACACACCATTTAATAACCTTGTCCATTATGTTTAATTAGGATTACCCACGTGTAGGTATAGATGTATAAATGGGAATGAAGCACTGTTGGATCATGTGTGCTCAAAAAGCAAAATACCTCCTGTCGTGCAACTAATGTCACAACAAGGGCTTGATGCAGTGATTGTTTTGGGACTATTTTCACTTATTTATTATTTCCCAGGTGGAATTGTGCTGCATATTTTCACACTGGACCTATCCATCCTTTCGATTTGCCTAAAATGACGAACATCGACTCAGTGATGTTACTGACTCAAGTGATGTAACTGACGGTGAGTCTGTAGGCCACTGACTCCAGGGTTGAGTCTGGTTATGGCCACTGACTCCAGGTGAGTCTGCTAGGCACTGACTCAGGTTGAGTATGGTTATGGCCACTGACTTCAGGGTTGAGTCTGGTTATGGCCACTGACTCAGGGTTGAGTCTGGTTATGGCCACTGACTCCAGGGTTGAGTCTGGTTATGGCCAGACTAGGTGAGTCTGCAGGCACTGATCCAGGTGAGTCTGGTTATGGTCAGTGACTCCAGGGTTGAGTCTGGTTATGGCCACTGACTCCAGGGTTGAGTCTGGTTATGGCCAGTGACTCCAGGGTTGAGTCTGGTTATGGCCACTGACTCCAGGGTTGAGTCTGGTTATGGTCAGTGACTCCAGGGTTGAGTCTGGTTATGGCCACTGACTCCAGGGTTGAGTCTGGTTATGGTCAGTGACTCCAGGGTTGAGTATGTTTATGGTCACTGATGATCACTGCGAGGTAATTTCTGAAGAATGAACTCAAGAAATAACGAGCCAATTAAATCAATTTTCTCCATGGTTCACTGGCACATGGCAGTGGTCTAACTACATCAGAAAACCAGTGTTTTGGCACTTGTTTTAACTTAGATATTTTAGTAGTGTCAGTGTGAGAATGTGTTCAAAATGAAACTGACTGTGTTTTAGTCTGTTATCATTTTCAAACATAGGCTATGAGTGATCCACATTGGATATGTAGGCTACGAGCAAAACTAATAAAATAAAAATAAAACTTCCCTAGGATAAAAAGTAAGACTAAAAACAAATCACGAACATAGTAATATTTGTTATACTTAAATGTTCAACGGAGATGAGCGGTCTTCACAATAACCAGGAAATGTCCTTTCAAAATTGAAATAGCCAGCTGCTATTGCTGTTGTAGGATTTTATATGCTGCCATTGCAATTTTTCATGTTTTGATCAGGAAATGTAATAATCTACTGTCCACAAATAAGATGCGTTAAAATGGCACACAAAACAATGAACAAGTTTTGCATCCGAAGACTCCAGTCGCACGAGTAACCCCAACATAGCGCACTATTGCACATTCGCTTTTATTTGCACTTTCAGACATAGATGATACCAGGTAGTGCAAATAGTAAAAAGCGGGGAAATGCGACATCCTATTCGAGCCTAATATTCGACAGCTATTGAGTGCACAAACTGGAACCATACAGTTTAATGTAGGAACCATACAGTTTAATGTATAAAAACGAAACCCACGCTTTTTTGTGTCACATGGGGGGCGGGCGGAGGGTACTTTTCCATCAGTCCTCTCAGCAGCTTCCTCGTGAATGCGCGCATGTTTGCATGTGCTCGAATGAAGAAGCCCGGAGCAGCGCCGATTTGCGTGAACTGTCACTTTAAGAAGACACTCTCCTGTTGCACGGGAGGCAGGCCGGTGTTTTTCCACTCTCCTGTCTAATGGTCACCCATTTTAAGAGACAAAGGTCAGAAAGAAAAGCTTATAAATTAAATTTACGGCTGTAATTCTCCTATTCAACACTCAGCCACCGCACAATAGACAAGGGACAGCTCACTTCCAAAGGAATAAAAGGACACCATTACAGGTAACGGAACATCGGCAAAACACATACATTTCACTGAAAACCACTTAACACAGGACAAAGATTTGATTTTTGGGGTAATATTCCCCCCTTTGAGTTGCTTAAGTTCTTAATTCAATACGTAATGAAATTAGCATAATTATTATTTTTTTGTCCTGCAAGTAGCCATTTAAAAAAAACCATTCAGGTTGCAATTAAGATTAATTTGTAGTCCATTATTACAGTATATGTATAATCTTTCGCAGAAGTTTCGTTTTGATTGACTTTGTCATAAAAGTAAAATGTTTCATTTGAAAAGACTAGCTGCTGATTCGCAACAAGGAAAACGTTGCTTCTTAAACACTGATGATGTACCATGAACAATAGGTAGAGGATGCTACGTCAATTTAACAGGTTTTTCAAAAATGTAAGTATTCATGTTATACGAAACCACACGTGAGCATCTAAATGCTGTCTTGAGTGTATTTACACATACTTTAAACGAGCCATATGCCATTAATACATGTCTATACAGATAGCATACAATAGGGATGCAGGTATAAAAAAAATGCTCACAGGACCACATGCGTACGAAATCGCCAAGATAGATGTATGCTTAAGATTAGATACATTTTAGGTTGTTCACATTCTCGATTTTTATTGATTTTCTGTAATTGTGTGACAACACCAGAAGGGCTTTGTTCAATTCCCTCTATCGCCGTGGTATAGAAATGACCTGCCTATTAACGACGAAGTGATCTTTGGTTACAGTCACCGGCTACATAAATAATGGAAGTTAAGAGGATTAAATTCCTTGGGTATTATAAAACATGAAATGTGTGTCTACGTACACAGCTGTCTGCTTTTTCCTTGAGTGTGGTACTCGTGGAGAAGATACAGTCATATGTATAGCGTTATACAACTACGCCCGCTATTGTTCGTTTCTGCATGAAAAGGATGTCAACGATTTTACAGTCCTCATTACACGTGCGTGGCTGTATTAATGACACTATTTTCTCAATTGTGAAAACTGTGTAGGTAGTATTTGTACTTGGCATTTAGATTGGTCCATTTCATGAACGCGATTCTGTCTTTCAAACCGCTCTTTTATCCCTTTGTCCGAGACCCGTGCGTGACCGAAGATGCGCTTTTATGCGTTTATCGCCTGGTGACACCGCTACAAACACGTATACGGTTCAAATATTTACTGTACTACCTGAACAGAGAAATGAAATCTTGCTTTCTGCAAAATGAAGGCCTTGCTGAAATGGAATTATGTCTTGGTTGTTGCCTTATTTGGTGAGGCTGCGTTAACATTGAGAAGCGCGTTCGCCAGCGTTTCCTTGTGTGGATAGGGTTTGTATTCGCGGCTTAAACCACGACGTGAATTTCGGATTCATTTTTTGGCTGCACGGCTCTGTTTAAACAGATCTTTTCCTTTGGGGTTAATGCGACTGGAAGGTACTTTTAAACAGAAGAACCTAAATGCTGACCGCGTTCTGGGGGAAATAAATGTTAACAAATAGTCAAATTGATAAATCACCATGCACATTCAACCTGTCCCCTTTGTAGTAAATTATCTGAGGATCAAGTTAAAGAATTATTCTTTGTGAATTTGTTTGGAGCAGACAATTCTGTAGCGTTCAGTGCCACTGCCCGTTTTGTCCATACCAGTCAGCTGCTATTGTCTGTTAGGTAGGCTATAGGTACCCTATTAGCTCTAGATTTTAGTATCTTGTTTCTGGTCAATATCATCTAAAACACACGGGGATAATTCTTGTGAAACAGACGGGATGAAACGACTTCAAGCAGGGAACAAGCATTAAAGTAAGCTTAATTGGATCAATACTCTATGTTTTGCATTATGATAGGTGTGGCGTTTTTAATTCAAATGGTTACTGGCGATACTTTGGTTGCCTGTTATGTAGCTATTCAAAATGGTTGTCATATGAAGTTCATTATTATGTCGTATCAGGAAATCAGCCCGTATATCAACAGTTCATATATTAGCGGTTCATTTCATACTTCGGGTCAGTTCACTCGTGGGAATATGCATTTTAATTTCATTGAGTGTATTTTATTTTTTATGTACATTCAGTCATTTGATCCGCTGCGTAACTATTCAGTCACTTTCTCTTGTTTGCTTCTCCTTGACAGCAATTTGTTGCTTTACGACGTTAAGCAGTCACTAGGCATAAAACATTTACGCAGAGGCTGCATGGATTATTTACCCGTGAGACGTCTTGCTTCTGAGACAACGCATCATTCGACGCTTTCATTTGTCTCCGCTTTAAGCCAGTTGCCATGGCGGCTATGGAAATGTTTGGAGCTCAGGCTTTTAAAGCAACATGTTCGATATACGGGTTCTTATGCTAATATGATCTCGGTTATTACGGGAGGTTCGGGTGCACTGTTGTGAACAAAAAATACACCCGGTGCCTGCTTTGACTTTTGAAATTAAGGTGAATAACCACTCAGAGCGCCCCTTGCATTTTAGCATCTCGGCAATACCATTGACCGTTAATGGTATTCAGACGGGATTAGCATAGGCTATATGTAGCTCATTTAAAATCGTGGGACTGTGTTCAAAAGAGCAGAGTAAGATGCTTGCATACATAATATCCTTCTTTCCAAATATATGTTTCCAAAATATATATGCGTTTATCTGCCTATTGCATCTTGATATGTAGCCATCAATTTAAATTTGAGCTGTTGAAGAGACAGAGAACCACAAAGATTGCATAGCCCCGTTACGCTAAGTAAATTGTCAACTATACTGTCAACAATAACAGAATCTCTAGTGAAGTCCCGTGTAGGTCAGTAGACAGGCTGTGTCTTCTGAGAAATGTGGGAGGTCGTTTTCCAAGTCAGGCCTAAACGCATAAATCTGTTACATAATGGGCAGGGCCCTTGCTGCTTTACCGTAAGGAAATGAAGAAGCCCATTATAGAAGGCCACAAGACTGCCGTCTTCTGGGCACACATGCGTCCTGCTTTTAAATACATTTTAATCTACGCCGTTGAAGACTTAACTGTGAAGCTAATAAGATGTATTTGAGGGGGTTGACAGCAATGTCAGCTATATTTGGTCACCTGCTCTTTTTTGTTCTCACCTTCCCCCTGCCATTGGCTCTGGGGAACGGCTGCTTAGTACTTCATTACCTGGCAAAGCCCAGAGCCTGATGAATTAGACGTTTTGTGGTTTGGACTTTGGTTTGGTCACACAACATAGACCATGCTGTAAGTTTCTCTCCATATGGATGTCTGTTAGGCTGAAAGCAAGAGCTATAATGTAACACATTGAAAAACAAAGAATGTGCAACATAAAATGATTATGTCTGTATGATTGCATTGTTTCCTGTTTGGGGCTGTGAACTTCCACATTTCTGTGTGCTGTATGTCTTGCATTGATACCCGAAGCCATACAGAAAGTAAATGACTAAAGTACAGCATTGGCAGTATGCTGGGTAAAGTGTGGTTTCTCTAGGAGATTGTGTTTCTTTGAAAATAAATGTGACCTTTAATCTGGGAAAATCACTCCAATTTCATACCTGTTCAAAAGTCAAGCAACATTATGGCTATATTTGGCATGGTAAACTAGAATCTAATGATCAACCTTTTTTTTTGTAAAACACAAAAGAACCACATATCTTCATGACATGTAGAACTGAGCTGAGCCAACACCCCTAATTGACCTGAGATCATTCTCTTCCCCTATACTTCATTATTTATTTGTTTATTATTTATTTTCTTTGAGAGCTGCTGACATCCTCTGTGAAGGAAAAGGGGTTTGAGGGGGTCCCTTCCACCATTTTAATGAACCCCATCAAAGGATTTTAAGTACTTGTGTCCCATTCATACCAGTGTGGCACTGAGACCCCCAACTATGCAGTGCACAAGTCTGGTCTCAGGGTCACTCTTTCACTGTCGTCACGGCGACTCGCCCAGAACAGGAACACTCGGAGCCACAAAGTGAAGCTACGGCACACGCTGCACTATCGCCGCAGAACAAAGTAGAGAGTGACAGGTAGCGTTTGCAGCTGCTGTTCTCGGTGATGGTATTTTTAATCATTTATTTTTTTATTGCTCTGCAGCCTCCTCCGTGGCTGTGAGGGGCGGGCGTCAGTTGGGCCCATCGCGCAGGGCTCGGCTGGATGTGCCTACACGCCCAAGATAAAGTCATAGAAGGTGTGATAGCTTGTGTGCGGACGCAAGCGTGCGGTTAAAGCAGTAAGGTGTGTCCGTGCTGTGAGTGAGTGAGGATGAGTTTGAGTTATGGAAATAAATTAGTCAGAACATGGGCGATATCCCAAATCATTTCTGCAGCTAGTTCATACTTGTGAATTTGTGAATCTTAGGTGGCTTCGATGAAATTGGATTTGATGGCTTTCATAGGTGTGGTTAGTGCTTTCCCGGATTTGTAATTTATGTCAGTTGTTCTGAGAAGTTAAAAATATTGCTTCAGTTTTTATTTCATATTTAAAATTACAAGAGTGTGGTTATGTTTAACCATTAAAACACCTGTAATGTCAAAGGAAACCCTTGCAGAAATAATTGAGTATAGTGTCATATAGTTTAACCGTGCAGAATTTGGAACTATTTGGAAAGTTTGACATTGAATGTACATAGTAGAATGTAATTTAAAGAATACACTACGTGGCCCGAAGTATGTGGACACCTAACATCCAACGTCTCATACAAAAAATATGGGCATTAATATGGAGTTGGTCCACCTTTTGCTACTATAACAACCTCCACCCTTCTGGGAAGGTTTTATACTAGATGTTGGAGCATTGCTGCAGGGATTTGATTCCATTCAGCCAGAAGAACATTAGTGAGATCAGGCTCTGATTGGGCGATTAGGCCTGACTCGTGGTTGGCTTTACAATTCATCCCCAAGGTGTTGGATGGGGTTGAGGTTTAGGGCTCTGTGCAGGCCAGTCAAGTTCTTTCACACATTTCTAAACCAAACCATTTCTGTATGGACCTCGCTGTGTACCCGGGGGCATTGTCATGCTGAAACAGGAGAGAGCCTTCCCCAAACTTTTGGGGAAGTACAGAATCGTCTAGAATGTGATTATATGATTTAGCATTAAGATTCACCTTCACTGGAACTAAGGGGCCTAGCCCAAACCAGGAAAACCAGCCCCAGACCAAGGGGTGTCCAGATACTTTTGGTCATATAGTGTATTTTAGTTTAATGTACTATAATAATATGTTCCATTTAGGTAAGGCAAATCTCATGCAGCAAACAGAACTGTTCGAAATGTTGGACTTTGATCCCTCAAAGAAAGATAAACAACGGACACTCATGGTGGACAACATATGGGGCATAAAAAAACAGAAAGCTTGGCATGGCTAAAAGTGGCTAAGGGTAACTAACGGTCACTCAAAAGAGAGCCCCATCTGAGAGACCGTACCCTACCCCTCCTCCTGAAATGTTTAGAAAATGTAGAAATGTAGAAATATCCCGTCTCGTGTGCTTTTTGCTACATTTAAGCCACGTGCCCTCACGAAAGAGGCTGAGGGTGAGTTCCAGGAGTGGCCGTGAAATCAGGAGAGCTGGCAGAACTTTTCCCAGGGTCCCCGGCTCGTGTGCAGGAATGCGGGGCGAGGAGGAGGAAGGAGGAGGAAGGGGTTTAATGGGCAGGCCCTCAGGAAGTGTGCTGGCTCTTAAAATAGGGACATTATGTAAGAGCAGCGAGGCTCACATGGACGCCCGACCCAAGGTCTCCCAGGACGCCCACTACCACAGAACGCACATTCGTTTGAGTTAAATGGCCAAATCTTCCGTGGCCGTGAAACGTGATACGCAGTAACACTGATATTCAGACCGATCATTACGTGCTTCCGGATGATGGATGTACTGATAGATTCTGTGAGGCTTGGTTTAAAAAAAAATCACAACGCATGAAAGCAGTGAACTTTCAGAAACAATGCCTATTGTGTATGGACCCACAGGACTGCCAAATAATGCCTGTTTTTTTAATGTTTTTTTTTTTTACTTCTGTTTGACAATGGGGTAGAATGGCCCTTTATCTGGGTGTGGGTAATTAAGAGGAAACCTGAGATGTCTTACAAGTGCAATGGAGACCTAGGGTTCTTTTTTTAAGTCACCTTAAAATAAAAGTTGGGTTTCACTTTAACCAGTCACCCGACTTTGACTGTATCTAACTGTGGAACTGCGTTGTTGTGAGTTTTTGTGCTAGACATGGGCCAGCGTGGTATTTGTGTTTTGTTCTCTCAAAGTCAGCTCATTTTTGTGCTAATGCTGATGTGTAAGCAACATTTCAACAGAGCGCTTCATTGTTATTTTGTCACTTCTCCCATTCCTTGCCACAAGCTTCAGATAAAGACTACAGTTGATGCACAATGCTCCTTTTTGTTAGCAACCACAGTTCATGTCTCAAATGCACAGACTGTGCTACTGATAATGCACTGTTTTGTAATGTCGCTGACTCTGGATCACACTGAGCTGAAGAAAGGCGAGCGTAATAAACTGATATTGGTGCGTTTAAAAATGCCACATTTCTCCGTACGGTTCAGGTGGAGCCGTGGCCACTTTGAAAGCCGTCTGTGGAAACGAAACGCTCGGGGGTGTGGATTGCAGGCTCCTTCTCGATCCTCCAGTCTGTCTGTGCCTTGAATTACAAGCGCACGCGATACGCGCGCCGCGGGCTTGCAAGCGCACGCGGTACGCGCGCAGCGGGCTGCCCCTCCACCAGTGGCGCGCTGGGGAAGTGGAAATTTACAGTCCGGTGAGCGGTTAGATCGAGGCGTGTCGTCCCAGTGCTCGAGAGCTGTGCTCAATCTGCATTTAATTGTCTTTAGTTTGGGGGAGGATCCTCTTGTGTCAGGTCCACTTACAGTGAGCCGGGAACGCATTAAAGCGTTCGGGACAGTTATGGTGACAGCTGAGAACGCAGAACAGTCCACACAACCGCTGCCATGAAGGACATGTGAGTAGAATTTCAATGACCTGACACGGAATTTCTTTTATTTATATTGCAATTACGTTGATTCATTCAAACTGTCTGTTATACCACTTGTGATTTACCTTTTACATTTAAAAGGCTGCTGGTTAGTTTTTCCCTTCATGCTACTAGACCGGTTGCGTGTGAGCGATCCATATTTTCAGCACTCTTTCTCATTGGAGTTCTTTATGCAGTTTTAAGTTTCTTTGTTTTTTCAACTGCTGTTGGAAGAGTAAAAAGAAAAATTGAAATCTCTGCCTTTTCCCTTGAGTCAGTGTTTGGAGACCTTTTCTGACTCAAAGGGGTTCCGGTGAAGTGTGTGTTCGCGGTGTTTATCAGCCGGCTTGGCTATTTTCAGAAGCGTATCTGTAACGTGGAGATAACGTGAGCAGGGGACCCTTTCCTAACATGTTGCCCGCGGAAAGGCCGTTTTCTCTCGCGCACGGAGAGAGCGGGGGGAACGGGAGGCCGGGCTCCACGGCGATTTTACACGGTTATGTAACGGCCGGTGTTGACGGCTACGCGGCTTGCGTGTGCAGCCGCGCTGAAAGCACGTACAGCCGAAGGATTATGCGTACTGTACACTGCAGAAAAAAACAGAAACAGGCACACGAGACTGTGATAAGTATTCCATCTGATCAGAAGGGCTATTTTTAGGCGATCGTCCCATTCTCGCTGGGAAAACCAGCTCTTAAGCGCAAATCATGCAGGAGGATTATGGCGAGTTGAAGAGCAAAGCCGTTCCTTTAACTCAGCGTACCCTTACCATTCACAATAGGCAGGTAGCTCTGGTTCTTCTGTGACAGTTGGGCTGGTACTGAAAACAAGTTTTTTCTCACCTGTCTCAGAGCCAGAGAAGTATCTCAAATGAATCTCAAATTTGTGTGGCAAGAGACTGGAATGACAGATTAGTTCCTTCACTTTCGCGATGGCCAGTGGACGGTTTGGATATTTGTGGCGGCTGACGTACGATGCCAAATGCGTTTCGGTTTTGAGCGTCACTTTTCTCCGTCACTCGAGACAAACTCGCATCCTTGCAACCGGAGAGCAGATTGAGAAATGTATGAGGGAGAACAAGAAAAGAATCTGTGCAGAGAGTGGCTTGTTTTTGGCGGTATAAGGTACGCTCACGCCCGAACGAACACAGCTTAGACTCCTGGAACCACCACATACGGGTGATACTTCAGGGTTCAGACTGGAACAATTAAGTCCTGTGTTTGCATCTTGCCCCTCTCAGGAATTATAATGCATCACACGTAGAAGAAGGCTTTTTCATACAGTTCACTTCCAGTACAGTGATTTCTCATACATCCTCTGCCGCAGTTTAGCTTGATTTCGGGCGTACATTTCGGACCAAATGTTGATGGCTAACAAGGCGGTTTGCTGTCACAGTTTTTCAGTACAGTCAGAGCAAGCTGTGTATAGACTCGATTCTCAGTTTCCCCGGTTTGGATTTTTTGGATCAACCCCCGAAATCCTTGGAATCCGATTCCATGGCGTTTGTCGCAATTCTGTTTCATCGTGGAAGCAGTTTGTTCTCAAAAGAGTAGAGAAGCCTCTGGAATCTGTTAGCCGGAAGCAGTGGCCAGCTTCTCGTTGAGGTTCACTGCTGCCCAAGTATTTCGCATGTTGGTAACCCTGTCCTCAGGATTGTGGGCATGAACCTCTGCCATTTTTTTTAGCTCGTTGTTTGAAATGCAACACCTATGCCTGTAATAACAGTTCCTTCTTGGAAAAGAGTCTTGGCTGTGTAAAGATATCATGTATTTAAGCCACGGTGTTCAGAACAGATTTTGAAATGTACTGAATGATACCATGACCTGAATACATCTCTCTTACTCTGAGACCACTGTATGAAACCGGCAAGGAAGGCTACCCCATTTGTAATTACAGTGGCTATTATTGCACTTCAGCCTATTTTAGGGGAGGTTGTAGTCGGCTCTATAAATCAACTATGACTGCCTTCAAAACATATTTACATCCTATTTTTGCCCCAGTTCTTAATTGTGTGTTTTACGGAAACTCCTAATATAGCAATTGAATTTATTTTTGTGGTTTGGTGACGTTATCCAATGTTTATTCATTAGCCTTTACTTTGCTTTCGATATGCCCTTTTCCAAACAAATGTACATAGTTTGCATCCTGCATGCTGGGGGAATGCTGATTGAGTGCCATGTGCAGCAAATTAACAGCACTGCCTTTGCCAAAGAATCTAACTTTCCACCCACAAGCCAATTACCTCACTGATACACCAGCCTGTTGCGTGAGCTTAGAAACAGAAATCTTCTTTTAACCCTTGTTGTCCCCAAGGTCAAACATGACCCTGTCCTGAGCTTAGCAGCAATGCAGTGAAATGCCCAGAAATTTTACCTTCTCAGCATGAAATTTGATGACTTTTCTTGGAGTGACCCAACCATTAGGAAAAGCATTGCCTTTTCTGTTGTTATTTTTTATTTCTATAAAAGCGGTACACATATGAACAGAACACTAGAGTTAAATAGAGTGGTCCGGATTTAGTCAGCATTTACCCTAAGCCTTGATGTTTAAGTAGACCCAAGTTGAAACATCCAGTGAAGTTATTTGAAAACAGGCCACACTGTGTTTCTGAAGGCCAAGAAAGGAGCCCCTGCATTAGTTATGACCGCCAAGTTATGGCCAGATTCTGATTGGACCATAACTTCAGGGCTGCAGTGGCCAGATTCTGATTGGACCATAACTTCAGGGCTGCAGTGGCCAGATTCTGATTGGACCATACCTTCAGGGCTGTGGTGGCCCTTCCTGCCTTGCAGTCGACAAGCTCATGTTTCACAACGCCCAGTTTGTGTGTCAAGTTCTCCAAGGGGTGGTAGATGGCTAATTTTAGGTAAAGGTGTGTTTATGTGTCCCCGCGTGTTTACACACTGAGAGACTAGGAAGTAGGAAGGAGAGGGTTTTAGGAAGGAGAATCCATTACCCTTATTTTCTGAATGATGGACTGTTTCTTCATCATGTCCGGTGATCAGTTTTCATTTATTTAGTACTGTGCATGGGTTCTGAGATGAGATATGAAATAAGGTATACTGGCAAGTCATAAGGCCTACATAACATTGCTTTATGTGTGACATTGCACCTGGCATGACCAGTCACAACAATATATTACAGCTATTGACCTATGTCATTCCCCTGTCATCTGTGTGTTATGACACTGGCCATAAGCTCTACTGCAATGTAGTGCTTATGAGTATTATGTAGGCATTATGGCATATACCTATTTAGTTCTGTGCTTTTACAATCACAGAGGGGAAATCAGTTTGTCAGTGCAGCCCAAGCACAAAAAAACACACAAACAATCACAAACGCAAGCAAGCCAATAGCAATACTTGTGGCATTGCAAATAGCACTGTACTGTCGTAATAACAGTTATCCTATTCCTACTGTACTATGGTAATAACAGTTATCCTATCCCTGCTGTACTACAGTAATAACAATAATCTTATCCCCGCTGTAATATGGTACTAACAGTTATCCTATCCCTGCTGTACTACAGTAATAACAGTTATCCTATCCCTGCTGTACTACAGTAATAACAGATATCCTATCCCTGCTGTACTACAGTAATAACAGTTATCCTATCCCTGCTGTACTACAGTAATAAGTTATCATATCCCTATTGTACTACAGTAATAACAGTTATCCTATCCCTGCTGTACTACAGTAATAAATAACAGATATCCCATCCCTACTGTACTACAGTAATAACAGATATCCTATCCCTGCTGTACTACATTAATAGCTGATATCTGGTCCCTGCTTTCGTACAGTAATAGCTGATATCCCATCCCTGATGTACTACAGTAATAACTGATATCCTGTCCCTGCTTTAGTACAGTAATAGCTGATATCCTGTCCCTGCTGTAGTACAGTAATAGGTGATATCCTGTCCCTGCTGTAGTACGGCTGCTCTAACGCAGATCTCTCCCTGACCCGCAGCATGGCGCAGAAGGAGAAGCTCCAGTGCCTGAAGGATTTCCACAAGGACACGCTGAAGCCGTCGCCGGGGAAGAGCCCGGGCACGCGGCCCGAGGACGAGGCGGAGGGCAAGCCGCCGCAGCGGGAGAAGTGGGCCAGCAAGCTGGACTTCGTCCTGTCGGTCGCCGGCGGCTTCGTGGGTTTAGGGAACGTCTGGCGCTTCCCGTACCTCTGCTACAAGAATGGCGGAGGTGAGTGCCTTTCCTCCCTTCAGTATCATCATCGCTACTCTCAGTCACTTAGTCTTCATTCATTGTTATTCAGGTGCTGTGAAACCATTCACACTGATGTTTCAGTTAAAGTTGCACAGAAGTTGAAAAAAATGTCATGGAATAATGGAGCGTGAAATCTGGCGAATCGAAAAAAACATTTCATGTCATTTACAGGCGAATTACTAGCCTCCCCTTAATTCAACCTTTCAGAAATAATGGCGTTTCATTCTTATATAATGATAAAACTCATCATTGAGGGAGCTAGCTGCTTTACGCTGGCAGTGTGGAGATGTTCTTCCTGACATGTGCGCTGTTTCGCCCCCACAGGAGCATTTCTCATTCCCTACTTCATCTTCCTGTTTGGTGGAGGCCTGCCCGTCTTTTTCCTGGAGGTGGCCCTCGGGCAGTTCACCTCCGAAGGTGGAATCACCTGCTGGGAAAAGCTTTGCCCCATCTTTACCGGTGAGTCCAGTCCTACACCCGACCGCCCCCTCCAAGGAAATTCAGTCAAGACCTTGACAGGTCTGCTGGTCTGATAATATATCCGCTACAAATGATAGCTTTTACTGTGGGAAAGCTCTTGCATCTGCAGTGCTGTCTGTAAGTATTTGGACAGTGACACAATTCTTGTTGTTTTGGCTCTGTACTCCAGCACATTGGATTTGAAATGAAACAATGAAAATGAGGTTACAGTGCCGACTGTGCCCTTGCATCATTGCTTCATGCACAAGAAAGCTAACGGAAGGTCTGAAGTCAGTTCAAGGTGTTTCTTTGCATTTGGAGTCTGTTATTGTTATCTTTTGACATGAGGACCAAAAAACTGTCAATGCCAGTAAAGCAGGCAATCAAGAGGCTGAAAAATCTAAATAAATTAATCAGAGACATAGCCAAACCACTGGGTGTGTCAAAATCAACAGTTTGATACACTGTTAGGAAGCAAAAATGCACAGGTGAGCTCAGCGATAGCAAACAACCTGGGAGACCATAGAAGACCACTGAGGTGGATGACCCACACATGCATTCAGTTGCAAAGAAAAACACCTTTTCAACTGTCAAACTGATCAAGGACTCTTAAGGGTGTAACCATAGATGTTCCGAAGACTACCGTATAGAGAAGACTACACCAGCATAACCTCTGTAAGTTCTCTGCAAGATGCAAACCACTGCCTCAACAACAGAATGGTCAGAGTTTGCTAAAAATAGAGTTTTGGAACAAAGTCTTATGGGCAGTTGAGATGAGTATTAAGCTGTATGAAAGCAATGGAACATGATGGAAAGAGGAAGGTATGGAGAAAGAAAGGAACTCCTTGTGATCCACATTTTGCCACCCCATCTGTGAAACATGGCTGCTTCTGGATTTGGCTGTCTTTGTTAATGTGACTCCTGGTGGCAGCAGGATATATTCTGAAGCGTACATACACAGCTGCTCAGATCCAACCCAATGCCACAAAACTCAATACCTTGCAGCGGGACAATGACACCCAACATACTGCAAATGCAACCAAGGAGTTTTTCAGGGCCAAAAAGTGGAATGATCTTGACTGGCGAAGTCAATCACCTGACCTGAATCCCATTGAAAATGCGTTTCACTTGCTTTAGAATAGATTGAATACAAAAAGCCTGTAAAACAAGCAGGAGCTGAAGATGGCTGTAGTACAGGCCTGGAAGTGCATCACCAGGGAAGATACCCAGCATTTGGTGGCATCTATGGGCTGCAGACTAGAGGCTGGATTTGCAACTACATACTAAATTTGATTGCTTAATTAATTATTATTATGTTAATTTGTTAAAGTAGGGGAACTGTATATCCTGAAGGGATCGCCCAATACGGATGTAAATCCCCTCAAATTAAAGCCAACATTCTGCTGTTTAACCACATTTTCATTCATGTGCTGGAGTACAGAGCCAAAAAAACAAAAATTGTGTCACCGTCCAAATATTTACAGACTGCGCTGTACATCAGAATGATCGTCGGCCTTCAGGCTTCCCAACTGACAGATGTGTTTGCTTTCCTGATTTTCAACGGACCTGCCGCTTTTTTATTTACGTTCCCGAGAACCTGAACCTGGACCAGTATCTTCTCTGCTGGAAGACGTTGCTGGCCTACTGTGTATTTGCGGTTCCTGTCTAAGCACATGGGGCTGTCCGGTCATAAGGCAACGGGCCTTATATTATTAAACACACCTCGCTCTGACTGATAGATTCATATTTATTTCTTAACATGAACCTCCCTCTTCTTCAGCTGACTGAAGAGTGTGGGATTAACCATCGCACCTGAAGGAGAGGGTGTAATAGAGTGGCACACTCACACTAAACTGATTTCTATTTGCTTCTCCTTCCTGCTTTTGCTTCAGTTTCTTTTTTGCTTAATGAAGAATTTAGCCAGAATTAGTGTATTTTTCCATTTCTTCTGAAAAGACTAGCACAAACACTCACAAATACACACACACTGAAACAGAGACTCACTGTCTGTCTCATGCGTGTGCAGTTTGTATTGAACTCTGTTGCCATGGCAGCAGTGCAGAAAAAAAACCTGAGAGATGACTAACATTGAGATCCGACCCGCAGAAACAGACATCTTAGGAATAGAAACCGGGGGAGAAACAGACAAATCAGCGGATGATCTGGGGCACGGGTCTGTGTACGGTGTACATCCGTCCGGCTTTGTTTGCCAAACAGCACGACCCTATTTATAGAATAAATTGCGTTGGGATGAGCCTGGATGTCAGCAAGCTGTTAATTTAAATCCTGGCAGCTGGTTTATCAGTCACTTTCGGTTGTACGCAAGCAAGTGGCCTAACTGGACCGCGGCCTTCTGTTGGTTTGCCCAGCGATATTACGTGAGAGGAGAAAGGTGGGGGAGAGTGGGGGGAGTGGAATAACTTGGGCAGGGGATCTTCAGCAGCTGTTATTTAGTGCTTTGGCTAAGGAAGGACTGCTAGTACAATATTCACAAACAGAACGAGATATTTAACCCAAGGAATGCTGGACCTTGTGTGTGTGTGTGTGTGTGTGTGTGTGTGTGCAGGCAGGTGTTCAATTGACACATTTAAATTAAGTTTTAGAATTTCCATAAAAATATTTTAAGTTAATTTAAATATTAGAATGAATACAGGAATAACAGGCCACCACTTCTAGGAATAACAGGGTTGGGTTTTGTTGCCAAGGGGATGGATATATTGGCCCCTGGCTTGTCTTCTATTGCTACTAGCTGGTTTGAATACAGTAAATTATTGATTGCCTGGTCATAAACAATAGCATTCTACAAAAGCTTGCTGAAATATTAAGTAGTTTCTTTAAAAGTAAGAGATTGGGAAAAAAAATGCACAGTACAGTATTTAAGAGACCATTTCATCAGCTGGCATTATTTGTGCACTGAAAGTCCCAGATTCAGCCTTGGGGCATCCCTGAAGGCTGTTTTATTTTGGCGTGGGCGAAGCGCGATGGACGGCGGGGTAACGGCGGCTCTTCCTCTCGGCAGGTATCGGCTACGCTTCGATCGTGATCGTCTCGCTCCTGAACGTGTACTACATCGTCATCCTGGCCTGGGGGCTATACTACCTGTTCCAGTGCTTTCAGCCTGAGCTGCCCTGGGCCAAATGCAAGCAGTCCTGGAACACCGCCAGCTGCGTGGAGGACACCTTCCGCAAGAACAAGACCCTCTGGGCCGCCGCCAACGTCACCAACTTCACCTCCCCCGTCACCGAGTTCTGGGAGTGAGTACGCTTAACGCTACGCGGTAAAACGTTCAGCCTTACTCTTGCGGAGTTTATATGAGTCCACTATGGGCTGATTGGACTGATTTTTACACTCTATTGTTACAGTTGAAGTAACACTACACATTTCACTGTGTCTGAATTCACACCCTTTTATTCTTTAAGGTCACCTGATGCGACTACTGTGGTGTTAAGCATTATGTAGGCTTATATAAAGGCTGCTGCTGTATGATATTGTGCTGCTGTCTGGTACAGGCTAAACTGATTGCCTGATTGTTTCTGATGCACTTCTGCTAGCCGAGTGGTTTCCTCTGTGTTCTCTGCTGACACGCCCTCTCCCTCCCGCCTCCTTCCAGACGCAACGTCCTCAGCATCTCCAGCGGCATCGAGGAGATCGGGGAGCTCAAGTGGGACCTGGCCCTTTGCCTCCTGGGCGTCTGGGTCATCTGCTTCTTCTGCATCTGGAAGGGGGTCAAGTCCACGGGGAAGGTGAGCTGGGGGCCCCTCCTCCTGTACCTGCCCTCGTTCGGTCCGGCTTGGCGGGCCGTCCCGCGCGTCCCCGCCGCATACTGCCAGGGCCTGCCGCGCGGTAACAGTCCGGGGAAATGTTTGGGTGCGGCGGTGAAATCGATCTCCTGCTTGAGCCTTGCTTATTGATGGCTGGGGTGTGATGTTTTTGAAGGGAGCGGCACTGCATTTTACCCCATGTCTGCTGCCACAAGGGCTGCTTGGTGTTTACCAGGGAGTGCCTTACCCGTAAGATTGCAGCAGAATGCGTCATGCGCTGTAAATCATTCATTTACTGTATAAATATGAACATACTCTTACCTCACAGGCCACATGTTAGCCACATGTTTCATAAGGGGCCTGAATATGAACTTATGTTTTTCCCAAACCAAGAAGAATTTATGGCGTAAGAGATGTTGGCAGGCCAGTGTGCTGGCAATTAGTAGCAAACTGAAAATCGGACTGAAAAAAACAGATTACATAACAAATTAAAGGCAGTTCCCAAAATAGCTGTCAGCACACAAACTATGGGAACACTCTTAAATTTGTGAAAACACCCATGAAAAGCCAGCAGTGTTCTGTGGGTTGGGCCAGGCTGTCGACTGGCTTGGGGGGTTCAGGTGAAGGAGCCCGAAGGTGGCTGGAGAATAAAATGACTGTGAAAGCACCCATAGAGCTGGATACAGTACAGACAGACTGCCAGGGGTCTGGCTCTGCTTCTCTCCCACGCACATTCCCCAATGTCATCTGTTGACGAGTTGAATTAACACTGTGAGAGTTGAGTTAACACTGTGCGAGTTGAATTAATACTGAGAGCTGAATTAACACTGTGAGAGTTGAATTAACACTATGAGAGTTGAATTAACTCTGTGAGACTTGAATTAACACTGCGAGAGTTGAATGAACACTGAGAGTTGAATTAGCACTGGACAGAGGTCTGACAAATGCTGTGTGTGAGTAGAAACACACAGAGTGACTTTGTCAGATCTGTGAAGGGAAGGTTATCTCAAGCATGTTAGAGCCCTCAGATTGTCAAGATGTCTGTCCTGTCAGCTGCTGACAGAGGTCTTTGTGCGGCCCGCCCACGTTTGGCCAGTCCGTCAGCGTGCGGGTGGGGGGGGGGGCTGGGGGGAGAATGGTGGTAGGAGCGGTGACCCCGGAACTCGAGAAACGGGCGGCTGACCGTGCCCCGTCTCTGCTGTCCCGTCCGCAGGTGGTCTACATCACCGCCACGTTCCCCTTCATCATGCTGATCATCCTGCTGATCCGCGGAGTCACTCTGCCCGGTGCATCCGCAGGGATCAAGTTCTATCTCTACCCAGATCTGAGCCGTCTCAAAGACCCTGAGGTAGGTGCCGGACCCCGAGTCTCGCCTTCGCCTTTCTCCATCACACTGAGTCGCTTGCCTGTTTCCACCTACCCTACAGCCCCTACCCCTCATGACACCTTTCCTCGGCTCCGCTGTTTCTTAGCCTTTGACCCAAACCTGAATATCGTAAAATCATTAAGTGTTAAATACGGAAGAGGCGAAAGGGGAGACAGTAGTGACTCATTGCGCAACAATCCGGAGGCAGTGTAAACAAGAGGTGCAGAGGGACTGTTTAGGCGGTGGAAAACACATTGGCTGCCTTCTGTGAAAGCATAAAATCTGTTCCAAGCTTCTGGGGCCTAATAAGTCAAATGATGTCTGCCTGCGTCCAGAATCCCAAGCAGTCAAGATTGTGGGAGGAGTAAAGATCCTAAGGCCTAGCCAGCCGACGTTTTCCCCAGTTTTAAATAAAGGGAACAAGCACAGCTTTTTCAGCCTCTGCCTGGCTGTTGTTTCTGTCTCACCACTCCCTTGTGACTATCGGGGGTGGAACACATGGACCACAGTTTTACCGAGTTTTACCAAACACATGAACCAATCTAAGTAAACGTGAAAGTGCCACAAAGCATTGAAGTGAAACGAGGCATTCATAATTTTCTGGTATGGTGAATCTGTTCTTTTTTTAATATTTCTCACCCTTAGGTTTGGATAGATGCAGGCACTCAGATTTTCTTCTCGTATGCAATCTGTCTGGGGGCAATGACATCACTGGGGAGCTACAACAAATACAAATACAACTGCTACAGGTGAGCCCCCCAGGCCCGGGGAAGGGTGGTGGGGGTATCAGTGCAGTAAAAAAAAGAAAGTTGGGTTAAAAAAGTGGGGACGTAGGTTCCATTTGTGTTAATTAACAAACTCCATGACGTATGTGTGACATAGGGACTGTTTGCTGCTGGGAGGCCTGAACAGCGGTACCAGCTTTGTGTCTGGCTTCGCAATATTTTCCGTCCTGGGCTTCATGGCACAAGAGCAAGGGGTGGACATTGCCGATGTGGCAGAGTCAGGTACGAGGGTAACGGTGGCAGTGATGGTGGGCACTGCTGCTTAAAACAAAAAAAAGAGTCTGATCAATCCAATTTTTAGGACAAAGAAAACCCAGAAAAGAATATAAAAGCGAAATAAGAAACTTACGGATACTTAAAAAGAAAAAAAAAAAAAAAGACGACACTGAAATGTTGACGTTCCGGCAATCCAACACTCCTTGATGAGAAAATTTGGCGAAATTAAACAATTTGCACATCCGTCCAGAGTCCAGAGGTGAGCGGAATTCATTCTGGTTGGATTTGTCCAAAGAAACTATAAAAAGCTACTGTATCGAGTGAACATGCAAGAAAAACGCTGGGAAAATTAACTATTCTGTTCTACTGGAGATGGTCCAGAAAAATAGTGGCGAAGAGTCAACTGAGAAAGCACCGATGTCTTTTTCCTCGTTTTCTCTAGAACGCAAAAACTGCTGTTCCGATCTATTTCGGCAGACACGAGAGTGAAGCTAAACTTAGTGAAAACGGGTCATCTTGTGCCAAGTTATACATAAACAAAGAGGAATTAAAAAACTTGCTGAGTTTTGTTTTTATCGAATCCTTGGCTTTTGTCAATCACCTGCATCTACGGCCTTTTCTGGATGTTGGTTGGATTTTCTTGAAAGCTGTTAATAACTGCCCCATGCTCGTGGAGGATTGTATTCGCCCTCTCTCGCTGCTCCCTCCTTATGTTATGTGGACGTTAAGCAAGGTGCATCTTCACTCAGCATGCTCCCTCTATCAAAAGCCTTGTAATTGTGTCATTTCCTGTGTCGACTTGGCCAAAGGGGAAAAAATGTTTCAGTGTGGTGATTTTTTTTCCAGGAAGTATTTATTTTATAGAGAATATCATTTTTTATGTGAGAGAGAGAGAGGGAGAGAGAGAGAAAAAAAAATACTTGGGTCTACGTCTGATGTGTGTTTAGACATTTCTCCTCATAAAGAAAGCTAGGATGGGTTTATTCCTTTTCAAATTCACATTCCGTTTCACTGGCTCCCTTTTTCTGTGTTTAGTTAATCTGTAATGCTTGATTTGCCAAAATCTCTCTAAGGAGACTACTGTGCTTAGCGTGCTGTTCTCTCCAAACGTGGAGTACTCATTATCAGTACTCTTGAGGGTTAAAAAATTTGCAGAGATTTCAGTCTGAGCTTAAACTCAGCAAGCATACAGCTAACAAGCTGAGCCAATGCTCGCAGTCATGTTATTTTTTATCTCCATGAAGATAGCCAAGACAACTACAGAATTGCAGAAGTCTCCTTAGATAGTTGGCTGTAACTGTAACCGACTTGGATACGAATATTGAAACTAAACCACTCGAAGGTAAGCAGTGAAAGGGTAAATGATTTGAATGCTGGCTAGAGGAAAAGTTTTAAAAGAAAAGTTTTTTTATTTTGCCTTTACTGTGGCAACCTGACCCTGAAGTGCAGTTTGGAGCTTACTGTGGAGCTAGGTGCCGGCGGCTGCTCACGCTGCTCGCCCTGGCGCTGCTCTGTTTGAACGCCCTGCGATATTGCGCAGCTAAACCAGCCGCTGTGTCTTTGCTGTCTTTCCCTGTTGTGTGTTTTAACTTCTGTTGAACAGGTTAACCAAAGGCACGATTGCATTGTAAAGACCAGAGGCGGCCATTAGTACGTTGCTTGCCCCCTCTGTCATCGTGATTTTCTCTTTAAGTAGTTGTGTAGTCTTCACTAAGGGAATATGGCACTACTTAGTTACAAGATAAATGTATATGCTTATATGTGCATATTTTTCTATATATATCTATATATATCTGTCTATATATATATATGAATATAGTTTTGTAGTTAGTTATTCTATAATTATGTAGTTTTATATTAACATATTTATATATTTATATATGGCAGCACAAGTATGCTTTATTGAAATAGTTTTGTAAGGTTAAACTGTGCAGTGATGATATTGTGCGTTGAGCGCAGCTTGCAGTACCACGGGAGGAAGGGCAGACAGATGTGGCTTAGGAGAGGAGTAGAGAGGCCTGCCTGACGCTGTGTAACTCTGAATCCGGTCTGCCCTGTGCTCGACGCCGCGTGACGTCATGGCGCAGATCAGATGGAACGGGAGGCCGTTTGTACTAATTGGCTCCTCCCCACTCCCCCCCTCCCTCTCTCTGCTCTCTCCCTCTAGGTCCCGGCCTAGCCTTCATTGCCTACCCCAAGGCCGTGTCCATGATGCCTCTGCCCACCTTCTGGGCCGTTCTGTTTTTCATCATGCTTCTGCTTTTGGGGCTCGACAGTCAGGTGGGTCCTTTACCCGCGTGCCGTCCTCCGCCTGTTCTCAGCAGACTGCACTGGTGCAGTCTGCAGGTTTCCATTGTGTATGAATGCCTGGGGCCGGCCAATGCCTTGTATAATTCATGTATAATTAGCAGTACATGTGTGTGTGTGTGTGTGTGTGTGTGTGTGCGCACGTGTGCGTGTGTGTGTGTGTGCGCACGTGTGTGTGTGCGTGTGTGTGTGCACGTGTGCGTGTGTGTGTGTGTGTGCGTGTGTGTGCGCACGTGTGTGTGTGTGTGTGTGTGTGTGCGTGCACGTGTGTGTGTGTGTGTGGGGAGGGACACATTCCATGGCTTGCTGCAAACAATCCACCATTTATCAGCCACCCCATATGACACACTGGAGAAGTGCTGATTTGTGTAAGGAAATGAGGACACAGTAAGGAGAACATCGCTTCTTCATGGGCACGCACTGGGATTATAGGCAAATCAGTCCTGAGACCAGAACCAACATGCCAACTGAATGCAGATTCAGAGATTATTACATTTTGGCACGATTTTTGTGTAGAACATTCTGGAGTGTTGTATTTAGTGAATAAAGGCTGCCCCGAGTTATGAGAAATAGAAATAAAATATCAAATATAAAAAAAGGTGATGCCTGGGTGTTGGCAACTGTTCAGAGCTGCATCGGTTGGACTCTTCGACTATCAGATTTCTCATCCCTTGTGAAATTGTACCCTCCTCTAAGTCCATCGTCTTCAGATCTGGAGTTTCGGGTTTGACCAGGGAGTTCAGCTGGTTCAGTGTGTCTAAAACCCAGGAAGATGCAAGGAAGCCCGTCAGATTTGCCCACACTGTATTCAAGCGCCCAAGAGTCTGCCATTTTCTTAATATTTGTTCAGGTGGTTGTCAATACAAGGAAAACACTGATAGAGCAATAATATATTTGCTCATGATGCATTTCTAATTATAATAGTCCAGAAGTGCTGGTCTGAGACACCCAATAAGAAATAATTAATAATTCAAGAATAATTAACAATAAGAATAGGTTAATATACCTAAACAAACCTTGCCAGAAAAATGTACAGGAAATGTACGAGTTTTATCCCCATAGTTTTGTTATTCAATTGACTTTAAGCATTAGAGTGCAGTACAAGAAAGATTTAGTTCAAATAGTACAATACTAGTTTCTGGTAAATGTAATAGACTTAAAACTAGAATAATGTGAGTATAATGTGAATGCAATTTGTGTGTGATCTTGCATTTTATCACACTAGTGTAGCATACAGTTAAACATAAAATGGCCAGAGAACACCAGGGTAACTTTTCAGTTGATAGTCAGCTGATTTTGGATACTAAATATGTGTTTTTGTGTCTGAAAGCCATGACTGTGCTAGGGAATGCAAGCCAGTATTGTGGCAAAGCTACATACGTTGTAATGAATATAATCTGGGCTGTATCCATTTTCTAGACATAGGGCGTGGGAGGGTCTTTATAATTTAGCCAGTGACTTAATAACGTGTAGAGAAATAAACAGGTGCTGTGGTGTCATTAGAGTTAAACTGTGCTAATGAATAGCATTGGACCCTGATACACTGGGTTGAGCATCATACTGAACAGAAACAGCTTTTCTGTGGGATATCAGCACATCAACATTCCTTCATCAATGGAGAGTGGAGAGTGGAAACAGCTCCAAGAAACAATTTTACAGTACGATTACAGTAGAATAACTAATTCAACAGCCAATTTCTCTCTGAAAGCTGTCTGAATACCATTACTGTACCAAAGCTATTAGTAGTCAGTCTCAAACAACCATAGCCAAAAGGTCTTGTGTTTCAGGACTACTGCTTACCACTTTCCAACAACTTTGGTCATGAGCCAGTTGACTGAACAAACTATTGTAATTACTTGGCAGAGCGCTTCATATTTGCTTAGGTAGCTACACTTTAGAATTTTCCACATCTACTTAGTTAATCAAAAAATCTCAATGCTGTCCCTCCCAAAAGAATGCACATTTGTGGCTGGCAGATTAGTATTTTTCCATATGTGGGGACCGGCCTGTTAGTATAATTATAATATTTGATTGCTGTACGCTTTTTTGTGTGTAAATAAATATCCTGGTCTTGTGTTCTCCGATCTGACTGGCTGCTGTGTGCTCCTCGTGTCTGCAGTTTGTCGAAGTGGAAGGACAGATCACCTCCCTGGTTGATCTGTACCCGTCCTTCCTAAGGAAGGGATATCGGCGGGAAATCTTTATCGCTATCGTGTGTGTCATGAGCTATCTTCTGGGACTTACCATGGTTACTCAAGTAAGTGTGTGATCTGCCTCTGGTCCTTTTAATAGTAGGGACATTCTGTCTATTTGTTCTTCCCTTAATGAACTCTCTGCTGCCCTTGCCCCCTCAACAATTAGTGAATTGTAAACAAATCAAGGAAGGCTGTTGTTGTTGTGTTAATTAGTAAGCCAAGCATAAGCTGAACACGTTGGTTATGAGTTGCATTTGATTACATCTGTATAAAAGCAGCTTTGTGATCATATCCACTATTGGCTTTGTACCTTAGTGTAAAACAAGTGTTGAAACTATAAAATTATAGTTTATCTGAAATGCATTTGAAACAAATTACATTTTTAAAAATACACATATAATGGAGGCAAACCAATAATTTATTTGTCCAGTCATGGAATTGATGGTACAGACACCACCCCCCACGCAAAGGAACGCAAAACTTTTCCATTGCTTAGCAACAGTAAGATTTGAGAAAAAAAGAGTGAGTTATGATGGCATGACAGCCTCCTCTGCGTTGCGTGCTCTTTGTGGCCCAGACAGTTCCCGTATCTGTGGGCTCTTTTTATGGCCTTCGCTGCGCGCCGGCGGATTCCGAGCCCGGGCAGCGCCGCTCGCATTGCTATACTTGGAGAGAGCGAGCGGGCCTCACAATGGGCGAGCGGGCCTCACGATGCGGCCGGCATGCGGGCGTGGCTCCGCCCCTCGCGGCCCGCCGCTCGCATGCAGAACGGCCCCCTGGGAATGCGGGTTTGCGGTCAGCTCGCGGGGGCCTCGTGTTTCCATGACATCACGTCTCCCGCTCGCCCCGGCCGCGCCAGAGCGCTGGACCGCAGGAGTCCCGCGGCCTCCTCCGCATTTCACAGACCCCCCCACAGCCTGGCCCCGCCCCCCGTGCCCTGTCACCGGGCCCCCCCCCCACACCATGGCCCCAGCCCCTTGCCCTCTCCCTGCGCCACCAACAACCCCCCCCCCCCCGCTCTGCCCACGCCCATGTCAGTACAGAAAATGCATCAATGCATGGAATCCGCCCGCGAAAAACACTAACGTCTACTGTCTTCTCCTCCCCCAGGGTGGCATGTATGTGTTTCAACTCTTTGACTACTATGCAGCCAGTGGTGTTTGCCTTTTGTGGGTTGCATTCTTTGAATGTATTGCTGTAGCCTGGGTTTATGGTAAGTGTCACCGAAGAATAGGGCCTGTGATCAGTATGACTTCATGTGTGCTAGAGCACTTCTGTTTTCAAACAGTTTCACTGTGGCACAGGAACACTATACATGCACAATGCGCAGTAAATCTGGCAAGCTATACTTAAATATTTACATATTTAGAAATGCAGTTGTTGGAGGAGACATGAGACAGCATGTCGGCATTAGAAAGATAACTCTTACATGGCTCTTGGTAATGCTTTTTGTGGCATGGCGCTTGACAATCAGTCTTCTCTTTCAAAGACGAGATGTTCTTGTACTGTAGGTGTAAGAACACACACAGGGGTGAAATTCCACTGTACTTTTCATTGTAATGCCACTGCTGACACATGTTATTAAATGTGAAGCCGTCAGTATGAGATCATTGGTTGTTTTTCCTCTTCCCCATAACAGGCGTTGATAATTTCTATGATGCGATTGAAGACATGATTGGCTACAGACCAAATCCCTGGATGAAATGGAGCTGGGCTGTAATCACCCCTGTTCTTTGTTTGGTGAGTATGCGCTCTCTCTCTCCTGTCCTGTACGAAAGAGAGCCCCCCCCCCATTATACCCCGATCGTGTGAGCTCTCTCTCCTGGACCAAAGACAGCCCCCCCCTCTTGTTTAAGCCCTTTGCGTTCATGTAGTTATGGAGGTGGCCTCCGGCTCAGACCATGCGTCCGTAGACTCCTCGCTTCGCGCCATTCACGGTGAAATGGTTGCTGGGATTTTGGCCATGCTGGACTTGCTGCGGAAATGTGGCACTTTGGTCTGTGTGGGCCTGAGACAGATGGGCCTTCTGTCTGCGTGTTGTTGGCTGAGAGAGCGGAGGGGAGGCTGTGGACTGGTTACCATGGCGGAAGGGGTGGGACACAGACAGAATGCGCTTCTCCTGTGGGTTCAGTGGAATCTGTCTTAAAACCCTTTGCAGTTTTTTTTTTTAGTGGTCAACTGCTGCTGTTGTTTGTGCTTCAGAAAGAGAGCCAACTGTGGATAAAACTATTCAGAAGAGGTATTCGGAAAATGTTGTGGTTAAAACCAGAGTAACCTTCTCTTGCTCTTCATCAATAGCCCAGTCTTTCCTGGGTGTTTTGTGGTACATTAACTAAAGGGAGAACTATGTCATCAATGATTATCAGACTTTAATGTTTTATAATGCGAAAGAAGGCCTGAAATACTGTTTTTGATTTGTATAATTTTTCTCTCATCGGATTTTCTTGCACATGAATCCTGAATGATTGACGATTGTGCCATAAGTTTCACATTATTGATAATTTACAGTGAGATAAATATTCAATAGAGGCTCAGCTACAGTGTCGGCCTGCAGTGGGAAGCCAAAAGATTTCAGAAGTGTTGTCTGTAGAAGATACAGGGTGCTCCCAAAGTATGGGAAAGGAATTTCAATGTTTTGCAATATACTGAAGGCATTTGGAATTGAGATCAAAAGTTGTATATGAGACAGTACAGACAATCCGCTTTTATTTCATGGTTTTTACCTGCGTCTACTTACTTTTACCCAGCTGAAAGTGGGGGGGAACTCAAAATGAAAACAACTCGTTCTGTAAAATGGTAAAACGTATATGCATGAAATTTACCATGAAATAAAAGCCGATCGTGTGTACGTCTGCCTCATGTTAATCTTTTGATCTCAAATCCAAATGCCTTAAGTACAGCATCCAGCAAAAATAACTAAATAAGTTCAGTCTTCCGTTCTCCAATTTTGGAGGGGGCTGTATGTCTGTGAGATCAGCACTAATAGCTTTCTTAAAGGGCCTGGCAGTGCTGTCAGATCATTCCAACCCAACTGAGGCATTTTATTCATCTGAATCAATAACCATTACTTTAGATTGTGTGCCTGTTGCTGGTCTGGCTAGGGATTTTAGTTCACATTGTTGACCCCAATAAAACAATAGAGTCAGTCATCTTGGTTATGTACTGCATCTCTGAACAGACCTACTTCCCAGCCCTGAAAAATTATGGATTATTATTGCACTATTGTGAACTGTTACATGTCTACAGATCACATAACCCAAATCATTCTAAGTCACTCTAATTGTGAGATCCTAATATCTGTCATAAAAAATAGTCTTTATCGAGGAATTGTAATCGATTCCCCAATATTGAGTAAATTGTTACTCATGAAAACTTCCTTTTGTTTTTCTTGTTTTATATCTCCAGGGTTGTTTTATCTTCTCCTTGGTCAAATACAAACCATTGACGTACAACAAGCTTTATGAGTACCCTGACTGGTCCATCGGTGTTGGCTGGACTCTGGCCCTGGCTTCCATGATTTGTATCCCAATGGTGGTGGTCATTAAGATTATACAGTCGGACGGGCCTCTGATTGAAGTAAGTACATGCTTGAGCTTCTGTTTCGCTACATGTTACGTATGCTGATATGCACTAGCCAATGTGAGCATTACTGTCATTATGGTGCTTCTTAGTAGTGTATCAATTGCCCCAGATCTAGGATATTCCCATCTAAAATGTGATTATCAAAATTATTTTTATTTAGCAGGCACGTTTATCCAGGGCAACATACAGATATTATATTTTCACATCCATGCCAGGCGGGACACTTTACGGAAGTTATTTAATTTGAGCATCTTGCTCGAGAGTGCATTAGCTGTACCCCAGCTGGGAATAGAACCCACAATCTCTGTGTTAAGAGCCCAGTTCCCAAGCCAGTATACTGCTTTGTGACTGCTGGGTATCGATGGATTTGATTTATACCATGCCCTTCATGTCATGGTCTCAAAGCACTTTTACAGTGTTCGAGGGTGGAACTATGAACCAGGAACCATCTTGAGTTCAAAATAGCTGTGATTTGGCAGTGTTTTTCTTAGGTGGAAGAATATTGTTTTGGTCATCTTGTTCATGTGAGGTTTAAAACGTAAATCACAGTTGAAGATCATTCCTAGACTTGTTATTTTGAATTTAATCTGGGGAGCCACATTTCCTAAGCTATTAAACAGTACATCCCATTTGACTTTACTCATGCAGTTGTTGCTCATCCATTACTGCTTATCTATCACTGCTCATCTATTACTACTCATCCCTTTACTGCTCTCATCCATTACTGCTTATCTATTATTGCTTGATCCGGGTCTGAACACTACCAGGTGCAATCAAAGGGATGAATAACATAAGGAAATAAATTAAGAGAGTCGTAAATTATGTAATTATTAATGTTTTGTAAATTCTCTCTCCCTCTCTTTCACTCTCTCCCTCTTTCTCTGCCTCTCCCCCTCCTACCTCTCTCCCACCCTCTCTCTCCCCCCTCCCCCAAAACCCTCTCCCGCTCATCCTCTCCCCCCCACCCCCTCCCTCTCCCCCTCTCCCTCCCTTCGCTTCCCCCTTCTTTCTCTTCGACCCCCCCTCCTGCTCTCCCTCCCTCCCCCTCCCTCTGCCCCTCTCCCTCCCTCCCCCGCTTCTCTCCCTCTTCCTCCCTCTCCCGATGTCCCCCTCTCCCTCCCTTCCCCTCCCTCTCCCCCTCTCCCCCCTCCCTCCATTCCCGATCCCTCCTCCACAGCGGATCAAGGCGGTGGCTGCTCCGGTGAGGGGGGGGGCAAGTTCCCGGCCCCCGGGGCACCGGCCCAAGGGCAGCGAGCTGACGTACCCCCTGGACCCCAACGGGAACAACGGCTTCAAAAAGCCCAGCCACACTATTGTGGAAACGATGATGTGAGCGCTCTCTGTGAGAGAACTCCATTCACACGCTTTCCTTGTTATGTATTCGCTAACTTCGAAATAGTCGTAGGACCAGGTTTACATTGCTACGTATCTGCACTAGGAGTATTCTTTTTATTTTCTACAGAGGAAGTTACATATGGTTTTCTGTCTGTGTTTTTACTATTTTTTATTATAATGTTGTTATTATTACTACAAATATTATTATTGCTGTAGCTAGATGGAGGATGGATCTCAGAGACGTGGCAGTATCTTAAAATAGAACCAGTAATGTTCTGTTTTTTACTCGCTTTCTGTGGATAGTGGAATATCAGTGGTCTGTCTTTTTATTTGGGGAGGAATGAAAAACAAAAAAAAGGGTCATATTTACCAGTAAGAACCTAATCTTGTGTGTATCGTGTTTGATAAGTAACATTCAGTATGTGGATGTGTTGACAAAAATAAGCCCCGCCCTCCTTTCTCTCTCAAACGTCTTTCTGTTACTGTGGAGGTGCTCTTGTAGGTTAAGACTACTTTAATCTGTCGTCATTGTTGATGTTTGTTGTGGAAAACACACCTGAATGTATGGTACCTCAGCCAGATTTGTGGATGTCAGAAGACCCCCCCCCGGCTCTCTCGAGCGCTGGGGCGTGATGCTTTGTTGTGTAGACTGTACGGTGACTAACTCCCTTCAGTGTAAAGACCGCTGGTCACAAGGACACTACTGCTTTTTCTATCCAAGCGCATTGGTGTTTTATTCAGACATTTATTGTTTAGTTTTCTTTTGCACTTTAACTGCGGTTGAGATGGCTCGGTCTTGGTTGACCTGAGCCTTCTCTTCTCCTCGTTATCTGCCCCGTTTAAAGAACTTAGCGGGGCGAGTTAGAAGCACACAACGTCACACTGTCATGACATCATGAAACCATCTGCTGTTCTCTCATTCCGCCTGGCCAATGAGAGGACAGGCTGGGCTCACCGTCCATTGGTTTGCGCTGAACATCTCTCCCACCACAGGAGATGCCAGCAGTCCCAGTTCTCATTCAGCTCAGACCTTCCCCCGATAACTATGTCAGCCAGCGTGTTAGGCATACGTAAAAATTTTTTTTAATGCGATTTAACCAAAACTGCTAAAATGATCAACTTCTCTATGCCTTTCTACACTCTTACCTACACCTGCATTTCAACTCCACCTTCTTTTGTAAAAATACCAAACATTAGCGTACAGTGATTATCAATGCGGTTTTTTTTAAAAATAGATAACTAAACGGACATTAAACTAGTAGCCACAGCACAAATAAAGGCTTTATGTACACAAGAGGCATTCTTACCAAGGAATGTGAATTTTATCATTTCCAGTTTTTCTTCACTAATTATAAAAATAGTCTTTTTCTGGATTTTATTATTGTATTCATTTAAAAATATGTTTGTTTTATTTTGTTTTTCAATCACATTTGCCTTTTTATATTCAAAATGTGATGCGGTAGATGTGAACTCTGTCACTAATTACAAATCTTTAGGACGTAAGACAGAGCCAGCCATTTAAACTGCTAATCAGTAAAAGCTTAAATGCAATTTGTAATGTGCAATACTTTGTAGAAAAAAAGCTATTTTAAAGCAATTTCCTTTCTTACTTACTTTTTCTAATAGTTGGTACTTTTTTGAGTTTGAAATTAGAGATTAAATACGAAACGACGTGCAAGATATGTGACGTTTGTTAGGGGCCGATTCTCAAGTATTGCAAAGGTTTAGCCATAGCAATATGAAAAAACCTAAACAAATTTAAGGCAGCATTAATTTTTGTCAATCTTCACTTTTATATCAGAAATGAAACAGTTGTTCTTCCTTAAATTGGTCATGGTTTTCATTTTGGCCTTGGCTAAGCACTTAGAGACAGATTGAATTGGCCCCTTAGTTATACAAAAAAATGACTTCAGCCAAACACATGCTATTATGCTATTATCCAAGAGCAGATTATTACATAATGCTTCTGAACAGCTAGCATAGCTCCTGTGTGGTGCTTATTCAAAGATACTTAATTGAAAACCAAACGATTAAAAACCTCAAGGAAATGATATCCATCCAAATGCAGTTTAAGGCTCTGCTATGATTACTCAGTGAGTCCTCCCATCACGGCTGTCGCCACGGTGACAGAGGTGGGCATTTTTGTTAATCCTGTGTGTTTTACGCTCTTGCATTTTACATACCAGCCCTTCCTTTTATAAGATTGTAAAAGGGGACAATGTTTTTAAACCATGAAGCAACATTTTTAAAAACGATCTGAAAATGTTTTTTTTTTATTTCTGAAATCTAACCTGTAAGCAAAAAAAATGTATTTAAACAAGTTTTACAATATCTAAAACTTTTTTTTTTATTTCTTAATAAACATTTGTCATTTGAAAATGCCTTCACTTGTCATGTGCAGAGAAAAGCAGTCTCTTTGAGGGCTGTTCACAGAACACTGATCAGGGTCCAAAAGCAAGTATTTCTTACCCCCATTCCTGCACATTTTCATCAGCTGGCCTGTGGGCCCTGCTGCTGCACTGGTGCATTCTGGGGGTCTGAGTCTCCCATACATCCCAGCAGCGCACTGGTGCATTCTGGGGGTCTGAGTCTCCCATACATCCCAGCAGAACACTGGTGCATTCTGGGGGTCTGAGTCTCCCATACAGTATATCCCAGCAGCGCACTGGTGCATTCTTGGGGTCTGAGTCTCCCGGCAGTGGTGTGACTACAATTCAGTGCCGGTTCCAAGCCAGGATATTTCCCATGTGTACGTGACTCAGCATTCCAATCCAGGGTGTGCAGCCGGGAGTGATACTGAACCCTTACTGGGGGGGGGGGGGGGGCAGATTCTGAGGGAAGCAGGTTGCTTTCAGTGGAGGAATTGGATGTCACTGGAGGGGTTCTTAACGAACCTGAGCGAAGCTGAGGAAGGAGAACTTTACCTCTATTTTAAACCTGCAGAACAGCGTGCGGCTGCAAGCGCACGCGTGACGTCACTGCCACTCTAACCGGCTGTGCCCTGGCCGCAGCTGTCCGCAGCGGGCAGCTGAGACCATGGGAAGGCCCGCTAAGCAAAAAAAAAAAAACAGCCCAGGGATTAAAGATTTGGAAAGACTGCTCCAGAAATGTACACAAATCTGTACCCACCCCCCTCACTGTGAACAGAGTAAAAGTCATAAAAATAGCCACCCGTGCTTGGAATGGAATTAGCCACTCTCCGTTATATAGAAGGGAGAGGAGGCAGGAACCAATTTTCGATTCCCAGTTATAAATAAAAATAGTTTCCCTGCCTGGTAGTGTGCTGGAAAAAGGAGGGGCTTGGAGATGCTATCTGTGATGCTTTTCCAAGATGTTTTATTTTGTTCCAGATAGTAGTTATGTTGGAAACTGGGTGTAGCCCATTGTGATACCACCCTGGGAAGCCTTCTGTTAATTTCCTTTCTAAGCATTGTTAACTTCTTTTCTAAGGTTGATGCCATTCTACTACTTATGAGGAATATGTCACTGAGCAGTTAGCAACAGTGAACAGACTTTCAATGTCCTCCCTCTATTGCACTGATACAACAAATAGAGTATTTAGCCATAGGAACAGTCTCCCAGTGAGTCAAAAAAAAAAACTTATAATCATCTCATCCACTTAATGTCACAGATATAATAAACGTGCATTTAGCTGCCATTGTTGTAATGTTAATCAGTGTAAATGTTAAAGTGCTATAAATTTGGCCGTGTAAGTGTCAGCTCATTATAGCTGTGGCCCCATATTTGATGTGAAGTTGTGCTAAATACCCTCAGAACGGTGTTTGGCCCCTCCCACTCTTAAATCTACAAAGCAGTCACACTATAGTACTTCTTTGAAATAAGGAAAATGAACATATACCAAAATAAAAACCAAACTAAATTCATGGTGAAATATGCCTGACTTGGAACCAGTTTGATTGGTCCAGATGTGGGAGCGCTTCTGTTAATACTGTGTGAAGTGAAAAGGAACCATTAGGCTTGTCATACTGACATCTGTGTGGTTTGTGGAGTCAGTGGTGGTGACATTAAAGAAGCTAGACCGTTCTTATGCCCAGTTGTTCCTTATTGTATCATAATAATCTAACTCTGTGGAAACATTGTTAAACTTTTCTCCATCTCATTGCTCTGTGAAATGAATAGTTTCTGCATTTCTAGACACAAAATAAACATATTTTAGTAACATGTATTATTTGCTTTGATAGAAGACATTTGTAACTTGACAAACTTTGTGAGGGAAAAAATAAAGAAAATCATTTAAAAACATTTTGTGTGGATTTTACTGTTGTGCTCATCTACACTACATATGACCTGAGCGTCTAGGCCAAAACACTGTTCAACAATGATTTATTCAAATAAATTGTGCAAAACCATAGCTGGTTTTCATTGCAACACCAGAATTTTAACAAGTTAATTTTTCTTAATTCGGTGCTTTTCATGTTCAGAGGGATTATTTACCCTCTTAAACCACATTGTCAGAAATAGCCATGCGTGCCATGAAGAATAAAATTCCCATGTTCATACTGTGCTTATTTTGTTACATTGCAAATGATTAAATTTATTTTTAACTGATAAAATTAAAGACTGAGGTGAATAAATGGGTTACTAACTGGTCAAAGTGTGGACATCTGGCTACTAAAACTAACCATCTGGAAGATAATGAAGAATTCCAAGACAAAGCAAATGATTACAAGCCAAACCTGCATTGTGTTAACACATTTTAGGAAATTTCAGCAACAGTACATGTTCAGGAGACAATTGATTTACCTCAGACTTTCAAATGGTCCAAAATGATTGTTACCTCTTTTATATAATTGTTTGCAATATAGTGCAATACGCACTATATGAACGTGAGATCTTTATTGCTCATGGCTATTTTTGACATAAAGTGGCATAAGTGGCTAAATACGTCGTAATCCCTCTAAACACGAAAACGACCAAATTAAGAAAAATAAACAACATTTCAAAATTCTGGGAACGCAACTGTGGTTGGAATGAAAACTGTGGTTGGAATGAAGATCAGACAGAGTGGTTATGTGCGGGAAGATCAGACAGAGTGCTTATGTGAGGGACGATCAGACAGAGTGGTTATGAGGGAAGGTCACCCATAGCAGTTATGTGAGGGAAGGGCAGACAGAGCGGTTATGTGAGGGAAGGGCAGACAGTGGTTATGTGAGGGAAGGTAGAACAGAGTGGTTATGTGAGGGAAGGACAGACAGAGCAGTTATGTGAGGGAAGGGCAGACAGAGTGGTTATGTGAGAGAAGGGCAGACAGAGCGGTTATGTGAGAGAAGGGCAGACAGAGTGGTTATGTGTGGGAAGATCAGACAGAGCGGTTATGTGAGGGAAGATCAGACAATGGTTATGAGGGAAGGTCAGACAATGGTTATGTGAGGGAGGATCAGACAGTGCTTATGTGAGGGAAGGTTGGACAGAGCGGTTATGTGAGGTGAAGGTCACCCATAGCAGTTATGTGAGGGAAGGTTGGACAGAGTGGTTATGTGCGGGAAGGACAGACAGAGTGGTTATGTGCGGGATGGGCAGACAGAGTGGTTATGAGGGAAGGTTACCCATAGCAGTTATGTGAGGGAAGGGCAGACAGAGCGGTTATGTGAGGGAAGATCAGACAGAATGGTTATGAGGGAAGGTCAGACAGTGGTTATGTGAGGGAGGATCAAACAGTGCTTATGTGAGGGAAGGTTGGACAGAGCGGTTATGTGAGGTGAAGGTTGGACAGAGCGGTTATGTGAGGGAAGGTTGGACAGAGTGGTTACGTGTGGGAAGATAAGACAGAGCAGTTATGTGAGGGAAGGCTGGACAGCGCAATCATGTGAGCTGTTTAACTACTTGCTACATCTGCACAAACAAGCCAAGTCCATTTGGGTTTTCATTGACATATTGAGAATATACATGAACACATGCTGGACAATCCTGATGCATTATCCAAGTATCTGCTCACTAAAGACAGTTTTGCTACATTCAGTGCTAAAATCCCTTTTTCCCCTGTTTTAAAATGGGCAATCACATTTATTGTGGGGAATAAGGAGAATGTGTCATCCCAGCAGTCTAAAATCCCTTCTTCCATGGGTGATGCTGGAACCAGTATGTGTGTCTGCCTGCAGGACTGCTAGCCACAGTCAGGACAGGCACTGGCTGGGTTGGATGCTTGTGTGGGGTCCTTCTGCACAATTAAACAGTTCCTCAACATGAGCCACCGAGCATCCCCTGCATATTACACGTTTTACAATGGCAGCAAAATACAACACTGGAGTACTCCAGGGCTCTGTTCCAGAGAGTGGGATTGGCAAATTGTCCAGAATTTAGGCAATTCTTGGATTATCAGTTTCAAATATGAGGAGAGAGAAAGCCAGTGTCTGTTACGATGGCAACTTACGCTCTGAAACTAACCTGCCATCTGGCAGGTTAAATTTAACTAAACCCAACCGATCCTGTAGCGATTTGCAGATGAACTTTATCCGCTCATATGCTGTAAAAAAGAATTCCACATATGACTAGACTGGCAACAATGTTGCCAGTGAAAAACCATTTAATGAAGGGAAAACTATGAAATCTCTTTTTTTGTCTTCATGTAATTGAAAGATGCAGAGCATATCGGCAAAGCAGCTGTTTTCAGCATAAATGTGCTGGTAATGCACTGTAAAACCAAAGAGCATGTGACATGTTTAATACCTGAACGGCAAGTGGGTGTTGGGGAATTTTATATTGAAACAGTAGTGATCCTAAAATTATGGTTAAACGCTAATGTTTAACAGTCTGTGTCTGATCCTAAGAATGTTTAAAACTAGTCTAGTCTGGATTATTGTTGAAAGGTTTATGAAGTGCTACATGTGTTCAGATTGTGTGGTTTTACAGTTGTAGCAGAATATTATTTGCCAACATTTCACACCTTTGCAAATCTATTTTTCATTTCAGCTTACCATGCAACTCACTACTCTTCTTAACATGACAAAATAATTTGTGGTGGCAGCCGGCCTAGGTTTGTCTTCAACTAGAGGATTTTTTTTTTTTTTGGGAGTTCACCTTGTTTCATAGATGAACAAGATATGGCACCTTTCACAGAGTCATAGATTTTAAAGTTAAATCCTACTTTTAGTTATGTGTTACGTAAACTCTGATTATGTATTATGTAACCTATGATTGATGTTGCATGTGACGAAGTGGGACGGTTGGGGACAGAGCATGTGCTGTCCTACAGTACACGTGCTGTGTTGCACAATATGAGGGGAGAGATGCCACACAGCATCACATGATGAAGAGGATGGTCCTGTCTGCCACATTCTGGACTACACAGATGGCTTCTAAGCACCGCAGATCACTTTGACTGACAACTCCACATCTTCACCACAATCCTCTCCGTCCCGAGCACAATCTGATTTTTTTTATTAAAGACAAAATTATGTCTTTTCCCCTTTATGTCCACTGTACATCCTGCAGATAAAATTACAAAAAGAATGTAATTTTACATTAAAAATAAAGAAATACATATCTAATGTGTCATGTGCTCACTATCAGCTCGTGCACTAATAATAATCTCAGGCACAGATTTCCAATTTTTAATTGTAAGTGAACTCCATAGATTCAGTATGCATGGCAAACCATAGACTACCTACATTTTATAAAATAATTTTTCTGCATGTGATTGGAAATATCTTTTAAAGTTCTCCATGAAAGCATGGTTTGGGCTTAACCTCCCCGAGGTTCATCAGTCTCGATCACCTAATTTGGATTCCGCTCTTGTGGAACAGAAACATCCAGACATGCCGCTTTGAGTTTAAGTTTAAGATTTCTTGAGCCTGCCTTCTGGAACAAACCCCAGGTCGGTGGTCTCAATTTGTATTCCTGAGGGTCATGGTGTCTATAGGATTTTGAGGTTTTCCTTTCAATAAGCAGCCAATTTAAGCTTGGAAACAAAGTATGTGGACTCCAGCCAATCAGGGCCCTGACTCATAGCGGGTGTATAGCAACTCATCCCACAGATTCTGTAAGACACACGGGATACTCAGTTACTGGTACACGGCTGTGTGCAGCAATCAGAGAGCGTACCAAATCATGACATCGTTCATTTCAGCACATTCACACTGAAACCTCTCTGTACTCCAACCCTCAAACAGAAAGGCTCGCTGCACCCCAAGAGCTGAGATCTGAAACTGACAGAGTCTCGCCCATCACGTTTTCCATCCTTTACTGTTTAATTCAACCTGGGGAGAGAAACAGCCAGTTAACACCGCATATCCTATAAATCCCAGGTTCTTGAGCAGGTGTCCTCAGCAATGTGGTTCAGTTACATTTCCTCCTTTTGTATGGTGCTTATTTGTCACACTGAATGGTTTCAGACCTTTAGACAAAATGTGACATTAGACAACGGGAACCCGTGTCAACACAAAACACATTTTGAAAGTATTTATTTAAAGAAAAAAGTTATCAAACACTCTTATCGTCCATTTGAAAAAGTAATTGCTCCAATTAACATAACAATTGGTTGCACCACCTTTAGCAGCAATAACTGGAACCAAATGCTTACAATGACTTGATATCAGTCTTTCACATAACTGTGGAAGAATTTTGGCCCACTCTTTTTTCTTCAGTACTGCTTTAATTCAGACAGACTGGTAGGTTTTTGAGCAGGAACTGCTTGGTTCAGATTCTGTCACAGCATCTATATTGGCTTAAAGTCAGGACTTTGACTAGGCCACTCAAAAATTGTGTTTCTTTTCAGCCGTTCTGATGTGGACTTGCTTTTTGTGTCATGGATCATTGTCTTGCTGCGTAACCCAATTACACTTCAGCTTCAGCTAATGTACAGATGACTGGAATCCTCAAAAAATTTCTGGTACAGAGCAGAATTCATGGTTCCTTCAATAAAGCAAAGTCATCCAGGTCCCAAGGTAGCAAAGCATCCCCACACCATCTCATTGTCACCACCATGTTTGACTGATGTTCTTACTGTGAAATGCTGTATTTGCGTTATGCCAGACATAATGGGACCTGTGTCATCCAAAAAGTTTCACTTTTGACTCATCTGTCAATAGAACATTATCCCGAATGACTTGGGCATCATCCAGGTCCTTTTTTGCAAGTGTGAGATGAGCGTTGATGTTTCTCTTGGTTAGCAGTGATTTCCCCCTTGCTGCTTGCCCATGAATCCCATTTATGCCCCGTCGCTTTCTTATTGTAAAGTCATGAACACTGACCTTAACTGAGGCTAGAGAGTTCTTTGGATGTTCTTCTGGGATCTTTCGAGAATTCCTGGATGAGTTGTGTCTAAAGATATGAAACCATTCAGAGTGACAAATATGCAACAATAGAGGAAATTAGAAAAGGGGCATGGCACTGTGTGATATATATTTTAGGCATTTCAAGTTATGTATCAAGTATTGTTTTGTATTATCTCTATGTTAGATTTATGCTAGTAAAAAATACAAAAAGTAATTCCAGGTGTCTGTTGTACAAAAAGACAGAAGCAAAAATATTCTCATATTGACGAACTTGGAAATATAACCGTATATTTCTATGCGCTCGGTCATTAACCTCATGCTCAGTTAGAGAGGACAGGACAGGTGAGCGACAGCTTCGGTTCGCCCCGGCAACGCTTCCTGTGTCCCGCCCAGCCCCGCGCCCCCATCGCTGACAGGTGGAGCAAAGTGGAGTCGAGTGGTCTGGTGGGAGGGGCTCAGAACTGGAAAAACAGGGTGGCTTTAAATCTTATAAATAGACTTGCGGAACTCAGCAGGTGCTGGGGCAGGAAAGGGGGGGGGGGGGGGGGGACTGTGACCCCCCACCACAAAAAGAACAGTGCTCCCAGAACGTGTCACCACGTAGTTATTGGGGTGTGCACTCGGATCCCGTTACAAAAAAAAAAAAAATGCCGTTTTGAGATGTTGAATGCACTCCGATCTCAGGCATCCGGCAAACTGCGGCACAAGGGCATTTTAGAGCGCTGTAACACACCCTCCCCTCCAATAATCGACCTCTGCGCCACTTGGAAATATTTCAAGCAGGCGAATAACCAGCGAGAAATGAATGTGTAGACAGGTGGCAGTGTGATTAATTATTCATGATTCACTCTCCTTTTCTAAAGAGGCATCTTTCCTGTTAATTGTACTGATTGTCATTTTTCTGCTTATTCACAGCTGGCTCATTTAAAATTAATTATAAATATTTGATCTGTGTACAGGTGCACAAATCAAGTGGTAAATAATATATATATATATAAAGTAAATATTTTTTTATTCACCCCTGCCTAATAAGATGCTTACTAAGCAAAATGCTTTACATTCATACAATGGATACACAGTATGCTAGACAAGATAGCAAAATGTGTCACAAAAATAGCATTCCCCATTTTGTATGACTGGCCTTTTGTGTTTCAAAAGACTGCTCATAAATTTATGTAAAATGCACATTCATTTTATAGCCTCAGCCTTTAGAGTGCATGGCAGACATTCACTATGAAGAAAAAATGCATTGTCAGTGTTTGCCATATTTTAGATGTTTATTTCAAATAAAACACTGTCACAGGGGTAGAACATAACATATCTCTCTTTATTTTTTATTTTTTATAAAAATTATTACTTGTTACAGTACTTCAACAAATGATAAGTATGTACATGTGCATCCATTAAAACCAGTATTTGTGAATCCATTGCTCTTTCAGTATTGTGCTTAAATACATAGAGAGAGAAAATCTCATATAAAAATACTATACAGAGAATAGATCTTTAATATTACACATTTAAAAATACACATAAATATCAATGCATACACACTCCATAAGTCAAAATGCATAGGGAGGGACACATTTAAAGCCTGTAAAAGCCATGTAAAAACCATCAGCTCTGGCTTCCTTTAGATACTGCATATAAAATGCCCTTCACTGTCCAGTACAGCACATTGAGACGTGTACACACAACAGGTCCGGTACTGTGCACGGGAGAAAAAAACAGAAACAAGAAATAAGCCTGTCTGAAGTTTTAAAAACACACAGTCCTCGGGAGATCAGCAGTTAGGATACAGCTGCCCTCCCACATTGCGAAATTCACATTTTTGTGAATTTTTTCAATAGAAAAATACAAATAAACAAATGTTTCTGGAATAGATTTTAGAACAGTTTTGGAAAGTTATGTGAGAACAGTTTTTTTACTTTAAACTGCCAGATTCATTCGAACAGAGATGCTCATTGTTCTTCACAGAAAAGAAAAAAAACGACCTCAAGGAACAATGAATGCTTTCAAAGTTATTGCAAATTGATCTTGCTTGTGCTTTCCAACAGGGGAGAAAAATACTCTGGGGCAGCAAAATAATATGCACTAATCCACAGATAATTATGTACAAAAGTGCATTGGCAAGGACTGGGGTACTTGGGAAAGAAGCACAGTGTCAAAAATAGAATTTGAGTTTGACCAGTGACTTTTCAGACCAGTAGAGATCAGGCCTAAAATACTCATTGTAAAAAAATGAGGAAGGCCTTTCCTTAAAAACAGTTTTTGATTCAGCTGCACAGAACAGAGGACTCAGAGGACCCAATAGAACCAGCATCCAATGAGGCATGAATTGTCTCCTGTTATTGTATGGGTAACCATATTAATGTGCTCACACGTGATATAATACCCATTATTGTTTGAGTAATCTAATTTCTGTTACTGTATGAGTATGCACAAGTATGTGCACAAATGTGTGATCTAGTTCCCGTTATTGTATGAGTACACACCTATATGTGCACACACATGTGATTTAGTACCCATTACTGTATGAGTACACACATACATGTGCACACGTGTGATCTAATTGCTGTTATTGTATGAACACACATACATATATTTTTGCACTTTATTACAGGGGATGGGTTTAGAACTCACCACTGTATTTTGTATCAGGCGGCAGGATGGTTTTCTCTAGACCTTAGAAGAAAGAATCACAGCATCATTTTTATTTATAAAGCTCTACTTGCGAAACATCCTATTTATTTAACCAAGCTTCTTTCAGTTAAGTTCTCAAGTTATTCAACAAGGTCCCAGGAATGCATTACATCAGATATTCCACATTTTCGGACTGAACTAGGTAAAACCACTTTCAGTGTTGCTGCCCCATATATGTGGAATGAATTTCAAGAATCTCTTACGCTTACCTCCCTGATGTCTTTTGAACTTTTTAAAGATTTAATTGCTGAACTATTGGAGTTGGAAAATGTTTGTAATTGCTGAAGTCTTTTTAGTGTTGTTGTTTGTATATGTGAACCTGTTAATGTTGTTGCTTATCTGTGTTATTATGTTGTTATTTATTTATTTATTACCTACTTGCACCTCATCTGTAACTCTAATAATTTCTCTTTTATTTATTTATTTTTATTTATTTTTTTGTTGTGATCACAGGGCACCCCTGTAAAAGAGACTTAAGTCTCAGAGGGTCTTCTCTGTATAAATAAAGGAAAATAAATAATAATATATGTGCACACATATATGTGATTTAGTGCCCATTACTGTGAGTACACACATACATGTGTACACACGTGATTTAGTGCCCATTACTATACGAGTACACACATACATGTGTACACACGTGATTTAGTGCCCATTACTATACGAGTCCACACATACATGTGTACACACATGATTTAGTGCCCATTACTATACGAGTACACACATACATGTGTACACACATATGATTTAGTGCCCATCACTTTATGAGTACACACATACATGTGTACACACATATGATTTAGTGCCCATCACTGTATGAGTCCACACATATATGTGCGCACACACGTGATTTATTTTTCTTCATGCTCCCTGTTTTTAGGCCTTCATAGCACACAACATGTTACCCTAGACAGCTGAGTCTCACGCTACCAACTGCCCTGGACAAAAGAAGAAGGGATCTGTAACTATGCCAAGGTAAACCTAGCCGCCTGGGATAAGCCATTGGGAGAGGCAAAGATGAACAAACTAGAATAACCTACACCTTTGTAAAATAAGGTCTTTCAGAAGTGTAGGTAAACACAGCAGGACACTGGCACATTTGATGAATGTTAAACACACAGTGCCAGTCAGACTCACAGGCTCTGTAAATCACAGATTTCACACGACCCATTGAGTAGGCAGATTAAAGTTTGCATGTACTCAAATCTTGTTTGCTCAGCCAAGGCAGGAGAACAGCGCATTTGCTAAGAAAATGCAGGAAGTGAAAAGTTCAGAGAGTAAAGGAGAGGAGGATGAGCGCTGTTTATATGACGGGTGAATTAGTTCTGTCTATACACAAACATGGTGGAAAAAAATCAACCGACTCAATCACATGACATATGCGGACATTACCCAAGACTTTCATTTAGTTTCAACAGGAATAAAGAACAAAGTAATGCTGGTGCGCATATAATCAAGATTTCAAAACAGTTCCTCATTGAGTTGGTAACACTGAAGCTAACTGAAACTAGCATGGTTGACAGGATAATGTCAGACCAAAACAACAATGCTAGACTGAAGATGCATCTCTTCAAACTGTTCCTGGATTGAAGCACCTGACACCATCTGCAGGTTCTGAAGACACCAGTCTGCACTGATGACTGTGATCCCACTGGGGGCAGTAAATTTGAGGCAGTACATTTTGGATGGTTTGGAATTAGATTTATGTCACCATGTTGGACTAAACAGATAATAATAGACCAAATAAATTATAGGGTACAATGGTTCGTCTGAGCAAAATAAATAAATAACTAAAACTAAAAACATTGAATCGTGCTCCAACCGAAATTAAATGTATTCAGAAAGCAAGCCGGTCAGTTTTCTAAAGTGAAAGTGCCACTGTTGAGTTTCGCAAAAGTATGAATTGAATTCAATGAACTTAAAAAAAAATGGAATCAACATTTAGTGCTGTGATCCCACTGCTGAGCATCTTTTCGGTCGAGCTATGGGAAAAACGCAAGACCACAAGAGCGTGAGACTACACAAAACTCCGTAATGCGATACTTTTTGTCTCAGCTGTGTGAAAAACTGCATCAGAAAAGAGCCCTCATGCAGAACTGATGACCAGCTGGCATCAGGCTCATCTCCAGATGGTGCCATGGAAACACCATTCCCGTAAATGGTCATGTGATTATGCATCAGCTTGAACAAGAAACACAGGAGTACCAGAAATCTACACCAGCGTGGTAAACCTTTTCCTGTTGGTTTCAGTAAATAATATTTCAAAAAACAATTCAGTCCAATCAATTTGGTTTTCTAAATTAGCCCACTGTTGCTCTATTTTCAGAAGCACAGTAAATAACATTTTAAATGCAAAACCATAAAGAATATAAAGCATATCCAAGAAATGACATAAAAAATAAACTAATATATTTTGTTGTTACATGTTATATGGATTATGATGAATAAACTAAATATAATATTCTCGATATTCTGTAATATTATCCAAGTACTATGGACAGCACTGACCATAAAATCAGGGAAGTATTCAGCATGGAAAGGCCCCGGTCTTTTTCTGTTTTTTCTGCTTGAATCTGTGTGGTTGTGAATGCCTAAGCCTACAGTCACACACCACAACATTCTCAACAGGAAGTCGTAGTGAATTCAAGTATGTTGTTAGAGAATGTGAAGGGATCTAGTTCAGAGGTTGATACCATGGGTCATACCATTAGTTTCACTGCACTTTAGGAGCAGAATCATTTTTGCTATGTATAAAATATGCTATGTGCTAATCAATGATCATTCTGTGTTCATTTCACTTTGTTGACACCGGGCCACCAGTACTCAATGACCAGAGATGGACATTGTGAGCCTTAATACTGAAGAGTGGGTGACCTCGCCATTTGATGCTAACTACAGTATACATCAGGGTCCGATTCACAGAGTCTGCACATAGTGCCGACGTCGACACCCAGATTGTCAAAGTCGATTTGAAGTGAAGAAGAAATTAATGTGATTCTGATCCAGGCTGGAGCAGCCGACACTAATTACAAGCAATGACTACAGTTCCCAAGATGCACCATTGACTTTTGGATCGACAATCCAATGACTAGAGTTCCCAAGATTCACCATCGACTTTTGGATTGACAATCGAATGACTACAGGTCCCAAGATGCACCATTGACTTTTGGATCAACAATCCACCCCTTTCAGAATTTAGTTTTTGGTGGAATATATGATATACAAATATACACTTTATTAGGTATTCCTATCTAGTATGGGATAGGAACTCTTTTTGCCTCCAGAACAGCCTGGATTCTTTGGTATGGATTCAACAAGTTCCATAGGGACTTTGGTCCAAGTTGACTCAATATCATCACAGAATGTATGCAGATTCCTCGGCCGCATATTCAAGCCGCGAGTTTCCTGTTCCAGCTCATTACGAAGGTGCTTTATTGGACTGAGATCTGGGGACTGTGCAGACCCCTGGAGTAAACTGAAGTCACTGCCATATTAGTGAAACCAGCTCGAGATGATGTGTGCTTTGTGACATGGCACATTATCCTGTTGGAAGTATCCATTTGAGAAAGGATAGATTGTGGCCATAAAGGGCTGCACATGGTCAGCAATGATGCTTAGGTATAACGAGGCACATGATGCTCAATTAGTATTAAGAGACCTAATGTGTGCTAAGAAAACTCTCCCCACACTGTTACACAACCAGTGGAAGCCAGCACCATTCTTCACCAATTCTGCATGCTTTACATACTGAGTTTCAGCCACATGATTCACTGTTTGGAGGAGCAGGTTATTTAGGTTAACGAGTGTGTATGCGTATATATATGTATATATATTTTCTTATATTACATATTTTGAATTCCAAAAAAGCATTTGATATGGTACCACATGAGAGACTCATTATCAGAATGAAGAGAGTAATAATTACAGGAGGTATTTCAGAGTGGGTTCAGAACTGGCTACACAACAGAACACACAGAGCAGTAGGAAGAATCTTATCTGATCAGGGTACTGTGGGAAGTGGAGTCCCACAAGAATCCGTGCTGGGACCTCTGCTCACTATCACATATATAAAGAACCTTGACAGGGACATTGAAAGTACATTAGTTAAATTTGCTGATACAAAACTGGGAGGGTCAGGCAACAGTTTTGAATGGGCTAAAATAATACAAGAAGGTTTAAACAGAAGTGGGCAGAAACGTTGCTAATGCAATTCAATATAGATAAATGTAAAGTTCTATATGCGGGAAATAAAAAATAAAGCAGGACTACTTTATGGGAGGAACAAAACTGCAATGTGCTCAATTTCAAAAAGATTTAGGAGAAATAGCCTTTCAGGTTCTTGACACTGTGTTGTAGCAGTAAAACAAAAGGCCAACAATGCCTTTGTCAGACCACACTAGGTATTGTGTGCAGTTCTGGGAACTATACTACACGAAAGATATAGAGGCTCTGGAAAAGGTTCAAAGAAGGGCAACCAAATTGGTTCCTGGTATGAAAGACTTAAGATGCTAAGAGATAAGTAAAAGGAGACTTAGGGGTGATTCGAATGAGGCTTTTAAATTCATAAAGGTGATTAACAAAGTGAACTACAAGAGACTCTTCAGGTTGAGTTCTGTTAGTAGAATGAGGGGGCATACATGGAAATTAGCAAAAGGTAAATTCCGTGCAGACATTAGGAAGTTTTTTTTCACACAGAGTTTTGTCACTGTGTGGAACAGCTTGCCAGCTTGATATGGTGCTAGATACTGTCTAGTTGGTAGATAAACCGAGCACTAGGTACACTTTAGTGGTAGGAAAATTGTGAGCATTGTGAAGCTGAATGGCATGTTCTCTGCATTACGTTATGCATATGTAGCATAGCATACAGTATATACCACTATGTTCTGCTAAATATAGCATTATGTTATTCTATACATAGCATAACATATATAGCATTAGGTTAGGCTATATATTTGTATATAACCTTGACATTGGCAACCCTTTTGCCATAAAAGATGCCATAAAAATCACCATAGGTGATTTACATTTTGGAATCAAATAATTGCTTATTATTATTATTATTATTATTATTTTCATTATTATTATTATTATTATGACCATCCTTTGATGCCCATTTGTGAGGGTAGGGTAAAGTGTTTTTTTTATCAGTTCCCCTCAGAGTGACCTGAGAACAGCTGTGCTGGAGCTGCACGTGGGTGAGCTTGTGTGGCATGGGCAGGTATTACGGGCGCTCGCCAGCGTCGGCGAGGCCACACTAAAATAGAGCCGGGAAGCGCTTGCAATACTTGGCAGCAGTAACGAGTGCCCGGCCCGCATTCATTTGGAAAGGACACAATGTGTCCTGAGCCTCAGCAGACCCCATCGCGTCAGAACGGGACAAAGGTGGCCCGAGCCAGGGGGGCGGCCTTCTGTATTTAAGGAAAGGTACTTAAATAAATGCACTTAAATAAAATATGAAAAAAGAGATGTGCTCATCGTCATAATTAAAACACTGCGCAAATGTGTGTAAGCCATTCCTCAATCCACGTCTTCAAGTACCTTTTAGCCACAAAATAAGTTGCTTGTGTAATTCAAATGGTCCAATCAGAAAGAGAATCACACACATTGGAAAAAGAGCGTGCTATAAAAAACTACAACGTCACAATGGCTCCCATGGATGGCCTTCGATCCCAAAAGGGACTTAAAGTCTGCACTCGAGGGACAGACAGCAGCTCTGTTACTCTGGCCCCGGCCTCCTCTCTGAACAGCAGGGGGCATCCTCTCGTTTTAACGGCCTTCCCCCCGTTCCTACTGTCGCTAAGTTTGCTACCAGTGGCTCAGAAGAATACAACGATTCCAGCAAGTTTGTCCAGTGTTTTCTCGGTCTTACTGTTTTCAAAAGGTGTTTTGACACTGGCGAGAGGAGACACACAAAAACAACATTAAAAAGTAATAAGTAAAAAGTTTTTAAAAAAGCACTTTGAAAACAGGATGTTCTTGCCAAAGATTTGCAAGACAGGATGTATGAGTTGTTCTGGTGATATACTGTTTTCAGTGCAGTGAGTTCTGGTCACTGTGATTGGTGGATCCTTTGCCGTGGTTACAGATCCATAGTGTTGGTCTTGTTGGGCAGTGTGGCTGAGGGGTCCTGGCAGTCCCGAGGCTGTCCCGAAGATGCCTGAGCCAGGGGGTTTCTGCTGATTACCAGCTCCAGCTTGTCCCCAGCTTCTGTGATAAGGGGCACAGCCAGGCAGCAGTCGAAATCCCGGGTCCGGACGTGGTTCACCTGTGAGAGACAAAAGATCAGTTTTTAAAAAAAATGTTGCCAATGCTAATCCTACAAATGTAAAAACAAATTTTTAACCAATCAGTTAGGTCTCTCTTGCTATGAAATGGAAATGAGAATGACTTTGTCACCAGATTTTGTGACTTTTCTGAGCCTAGACACTACTACAGTCGATCATTAAACCCAAGGTCATTCCTAAGTTTATAAATATGCTTCTGGAGTCATTCCTCTCCAGTGTAGAACAAGCTAAAGTATCACTGGACCAAATGACTAACCAGTTAACTCTTACTCTCAGAACCACACTTGATATGGTTTCCTCTCTAAAAAGAAGAAGCTTTAGTCAGAAAAATCACACTCCTTGGCACAATGACACCACCCAGGCTCCGAAGAAGTCCACAAGAAAATTGGTGCGAAAATGGTGGTCAAATAAACTAGAAGTATTTAGTATTGCATGGAAAGATAACCTCCTTCAATACAAACAAGCTCTGGCATGTGCTAGATCTGCCTTTTTCTCTAAACTAATTGAACAAATAAAATATATGGTATTACCACTGATCCTGATTTAACATGCACATAAATAAATATCTAGAGTTGCTTTCTTTCAGTCATGTAACATAGCTAAAATCAGGCACTCCCTGTCAGTGGGGCTGATGCTGATGCAAAAGTCATTTCCTTTTTGTAAATGGACTGCTATGTACAGAATACAGTATACTTAACAATATTTATTTACAAAAAGTATTTGTCAACTATCATTTTATTGAAAGCTTGACAGGGTAGCGACTAATGGCTGTGGCAAAATACTCAAAGTATACTCTAGTATAGGGACCTGTAGCTTCTTAAATTGTGCCACATGCTTGTACCTTTGCCCAAATGAGGAGGTTGCTTTTACTTTATCAGTAGCTATTACTTCATCTTAGCGCACTTGGTAGGATATAAGTTCCAGTGAACCCTTATTTTGGAAAAAACGTATTAGAAAAATTGCCCATGGGAAAATTGGGAGAGATGCTTCTGGGGTTCTCGTCTGGATTCACAGACAGGCCCCACTTCGCCTCTCTAGTAGGCTAGGAAGGGGAGGGGCTTTTACTACCGAACGGCCAAGGAATAACTTCCAGCTTCTAAAGATTCCCCCAAGAGGGAGCTTCCTGTGACAGAAGCGGAGCGTATGAAATTTAAAGGACTGGAGTGCAGCATGGCATTTGCAAGGACAAAATATATGCATTTTAACAAAATATAACATTGCTAACTGGCTTACATACTCTTAAAACTGTTCTCTCCATTTTTGTTTTTGTTCCATGAAAAATTTTGTTTTCTTTCCTTGAGCCATTTCTAGTACAAGTCCAAGTCCAAGCAGCTCCCCAAAGACACAAATGCATTTCAAATAACCGGCGCTAGTATCAGATTCTCCATGCAGGCTTTAAATTTCCTGCTTATTCTCTGTGTTTTCAAACATATTAAAAGCAAAAAAAATACAACAAAAAAAACAGGAAATTTAAAGAACTTAATACATCAGATGAAAAACATTGCCGTTATTACGCCAGACTGCACTTGCCACAACTCCCGGTGGTTTAACAATCTGCTCAATCTTGTTTTCTCTGGCTCTGATTCATATACTAATATGCGGAGCATTTATTGAATTTACACAGATTTAATCAATTCCAGACTCCTATTCAAGGCCAGTAGGGACTCCAAGCTGAAAGTGAATAATACGTCTCCACAAACTGTTTTTCACAGGATGGAGCGGAGAGCGAGCCTCCGCAGCCAATAATGTGCTTCTTTTGCTCTGTATCCAATGGAATGCCATACAGTGGGACCTTTTTTTACTCACAATGACCTCAGTGTGCAAATTCGCCATTTGGCAAACAGCTGTTGCCGACCCTGTATATCTGGGACTGGGTTTATATTTAACAGCACGACAGTGGGAAACACAGCGACAGCCGTAAGAAAAGTACTCAGACCTTCGTGTCGCGTATTTAACATACATAATCTGAAAGCAGCTTTACAATGAAGGAAGGAAAAATCTCCTCACCCACTACGATCTGTAGTGCCCACCTGGGTCAGGCACAATAGCTCTTTTGTGCACAAGGAGGGGGTGGCTATGTAAAGAAGTGAAATTAAACTACACACTGCAGTGATGGGAACACTGTGCAGTAGGGTGGCAGTCTTTTGGATGAGACGCTAAACCGAGGTCCTGACTCACTGTGATTATGAAAGATCCCATGACACTTGTCGCAAAGAGCAGGGGGTTCCTCGGTGTCCTGGCCAAATTCCCAACCTGGCTCTCACAGCTAGCCACCAGGTCATCCCCCAGTTTCATTGACTCAAAATCATTCTCTCCCTCTCCACCTCAGCTGAAGTGTGGTGACCATTCTGGTGAAAAATGGGTGCCTTGCATCACCCAGGTGGGTGCTACATATTGGTGGTGGCTGTGGTGAGCTTGTAAATGTAAGGAAAAGGACAGGGTATGTTAGAGAGGGGACTCGGAGTGTGGTAAGGTATCTACAAAATCTACAGGGAGGGGGCTGGTATGTTGTTAGGGATACATTGTGTGATGGGGCAGATATGTTTGGGGGTGGGGCATGTACATTGGGGGGTGTGGTATCTGCAAAATCCACAGGGAGGGGCTGGGTATGTTGGGGGAGTATGTTGGGTGATGGAGTGGGTCATTGGGGTTGGGGTAACATTGGGGTGGGTGGGTAAGTTGGAGGTGGGGTGGGTCCATTGGGAGGGGTGGGTAAGTTGGGAGTGGGGTGGGTCCATTGGGGGTGGTAAGTTATATGTTGGGGGGTGGGTAAGTTGTGGGGATGGGGTGGGTCCGTTGGGGGGTGGATAGTTGGGAGTGGGTTGGACCCTGTTTGGGGTGGGGTACATTGGGGTAGGGGAGGTAATTGGAAGATGGGATGGGTCTGTGGGTATGGGGTGGGTATTGGGGGGGAGGGGGGGGGTCCGTTGAGAGGGGTGGGTAAGTTGGGTGTGGGGCAGGTACGTTGGGCCGTATGGTACCTGCAGAATCCACAGGGAGCGGTACTTTGGGGGCAGGGTGCTTGGGGTGGGCAGGTATTGGAAGTAGGCTACATGGGGGTGAATGACATGGGGGGTCATGGGGATGGGTGAGTTGGGAGTGGGGTGGATTCGTTGGGAGAGTTGGGTAAGCTGGGTGTGGGGCAGGTATGTTGGGGCATATGGTACCTGCAGACTAAACAGGGAGTGGGTGGGGCAGGTGTGCTGGGGGTGGAGCGGGTTGTGTTGTGGAGTAGTCGCAGGATCCCAGGAGGAGATGGGGCGGTGTGTTGTGGGGTGGGCAGGTGTGTTGGGGTGGGCAGGTGTGTGTGGGGTGGGGCAGGTGTGTTGTGGGGTGGCAGGTGTGTTGTGGGCGAGGCAGGTGTGTTGGTGGGTGGGCAGGTGTGTTGTGGGTGGGGCAGGTGTTTTCGGGGTGGGGCAGGTGTGTTGTGGGTGAGGCAGGTGTGTTGTGGGGTGGGGCAGGTGTGTTGTGGGGTGGAGCAGGTGTGTTGTGGGCGAGGCAGGTGTGTTGTGGGGTGGAGCAGGTGTGTTGTGGGGTGGTGCAGGTGTGTTGTGGGGTGGGGCAGGTGTGTCGGGGGTGGGGCAGGTGTGTTGGGGGGTGAGGCAGGTGTGTTGGGGGTGGGGCAGGTGTGTTGGGGTGTTGGGGGCAGGTGTGTTGGGGGGTACGCTACCTGCAGAATCCTGTCGTAGGGCTTCAGCCCCGCCCGCTCCGCCGGGCCCTCTGGCCGGATCATGTTGACGTAAACGCCCTTCTCCAGGAAGCCGTCCGAAACGCTGAAGCCAAAGTCGTCGCTCTCCGGATCCTTCATCACCGTCACCTGCAACCAGTCAAGAGCGTTTACTGGTCCACCCAGACCTGTGTAGGGGCGAAAGGCCTCGGGACAGATTTATGAGAACAGACCAACAGGCTTGTCATTGACCTACAGTGTACAGCTGTGGTCTCAATCTCAAATCCTGGATGGCTGCAAGGCCTGCAGGTGTCCAGGGTCTCCTTTCAAACAGAAACCAATTTAGGCCTTGGGAGCAAGGTATTTGGACTCTAGCCAATCATTGATAAATTAATCATTTAACACACGTCAAAAACTGGCAGACACTACGAGCTTCCAAGATTGGAATCTGATACTGGTGGTCGGGATATTACCGGTCCTTACCTCTGTTACACAACCTGGAATGTTATGCAATCCACTTATAAAATAAAATACTTCCTGACATTAGGGAAGAATTCACCTGTAGCTAATTTCAATCTCAGTGAAATGTAAATAAATAATGCAGAATACTAATGACTTCCTATCAAACATAACTTCAGTTTTTTCAACTTGGACCCATTTTTCTGAACTAATGACACCATGCTGATCGGTATAGTGTTCGGTCGTCAGATCTTTCTTTATGGAACTTTGGTCACCCAGAGAACTGCTCCACTCTGCTTTACAATGCAGTTTAATGTTAATGTTAGAATCCGTAATGGTATCATATTATTACATGTTAGATGTTAACATACTGGCTAACATGTTACTGTTTCTTATTATTATTTTTGACCATGTGCCTAATAGACACAATTGCTCTTCATGACCTTTACTACTTCTGGTTACAGGACAGTTGCTAGCAAGAGTATGAATAAAGCTTTTTCAGAGTATTTTTGAATCTTAAGCAATCTGCCCAGTGGTGGGTACATGCTGTTTGGAGTACAGTAGACACACAGGGCTGTAGCAGCAGGCAGAGCTCTCTGCAGATACACTCTGATGGAGAGCATGCTGATGTTAGTGTTGGGGCTGATCAATTCCATTTCCTACCTTCTGAGGCTTTTGGAAATCACTAGAATTTCACTTAAAGCATAGTTTTTGTGATTCATTCTAAATATTACATGCATTATCACATTTTCCAAATCCTTTTTTTTGCATTATGTAAAGGCAGCATTTTGTATATAGTCATTATGATTTTATTTTCCATAACAACAAGGCTAACGTCCTTATCTTCCTGTCACATATTCCTGATATATGTAGGAGTATACGTGCAATGCTGGGCTCCTCCTTGCTCTAGGAGGAGTCTGCTGCGGTACCTTGTGCAGCTCCAGCGGAGTGGGGGACAGGATCTCCTGCATCTCCTCCTTGATCCGGCGCGACTCCCACGTTTTTTCGGACATGCGCAGAGTACCCCTGCCCTTGGCCTCGCTGTGGGGGTGGGAGGCCCTCCGCCCCGGGCTGGTCCGGGCCTGGACCCCGGCGTCAGCGTGGGCCTTGGGCCCCTCCATACCCAGACTGAGGGCACTGCCGGTCATAATGGATGCCTACAGGAAGGAAGAGTACCAGCCTCACACCTTACAGTACTGTATATTAACCACAGCAGCACCTTACAGTACTGTATATTAACCACAGCAGCACCTTACAGTACTGTATATTAACCACAGCAACACCTTACAGTACTGTATATTAACCACAGTAACACTTAACAGTACTGTATATTAACCTAAGTAACATCTTACAGTGCTGTATATTAGCCTCAGTAACACCTTACAGTATAATAACCACAGTAACACCTTACAGTATATTAACCTCAGTAACACCTTACAGTACTGTATATTAGCCTTATTAACACCTTACAGTACTGTATATTAACCTCAGTAACACCATACAGTACTGTATATTAGCCACACAATCACCTTACAGTAAACTAACCACAGTAACACCATACAGTACTGTATATTAGCCTTAGTAACACCTTACAGTACTGTATATTAACCTCAGTAACACCATACAGTACTGTATATTAACCACACAATCACCTTACAGTATATTAACCACAGTAACACCTTAAAGTGTATTAACCTCAGTAACACCTCACAGTACTGTATATTAACCACACAATCACCTTACAGTATATTAACCACAGTAACCCCTTACAGTATATTAGCCTCAGTAACACCTTACTGTATATTAATCTTAGTAACACCTTACAGTATATTAACCACAGTAACACCTTACAGTATATTAACCACAGTAACACCTTACAGTATATTAGCCTCAGTAACACCTTACTGTATATTAACCACAGTAACACCTTACTGTAATGTACATTAACCACAGTAACACCTTACAGTATATTAGCCTCAGTAACACCTTACTGTATATTAATCTTAGTAACACCTTACAGTATATTAACCACAGTAACACCTTACAGTATATTAACCACAGTAACACCTTACAGTATATTAGCCTCAGTAACACCTTACTGTATATTAATCTTAGTAACACCTTACAGTATATTAACCACAGTAACACCTTACAGTACTGTATATTAACCACACTAACACCTTACGATATACTAACCACAGTAACACCTTACAGTATACTAACCACAGTAACACCTTACAGTATATTAACCTCAGTAACACCTTACAGTACTGTATATTAGCCTTAGTAACACCTTACAGTACTGTATATTAGCCTCAGGAATGCCTTATAGTACTGTATATTAGCCTCAGTAACACCTTACAGTACTGTATATTAGCCTTAGTAACACCGTAGAGTATATTAACCTCAGGAACACCTTACAGTATTGTATAATAGCCTCAGTAACACCATACTGTATATTAACCTCAGTAACACCTTACAGCACTGTATATTAGCCTCAGGAACACCTTACAGTACTGTATAGTAGCCTTAGTAACACCTTTCAGTATATTAACCACAGTAACACCTTACAGTACTGTACATTAACCACAGTAACACCTTACAGTACTGTATATTAGCCTCAGTAACACCTTATAGTACTGTATATTAGCCTTAGTAACACCTTACAGTATATTAACCACAATAACACCTTACAGTACTGTATATTAGCCTCAGTAACACCTTACAGCATATTAACCTCAGTAACACCTTACAGTACTGTATATTAACCACAGTAATGCTTTACTGTATATTAACCACAGTAAATCCTTATAGTATATTAACCTCAGTAACACCTTACAGTATGTTAACCTCAGTAAAACCTTACAGCATATTAACCACAGTAACACCTTACTGTATATTAACCACAGTAACACCTTACAGTATATTAACCTCAGTAACACGTTACAGTATATTAACCAGAAACACCTTACTCTATATTAACCTCAGTAACACCTTACAGTATATTAACCAGAGTAGCACCTTACAGTATATTAACCTCAATAACATCTCACAGTATATAAACCTCCGTTACATCTTAGAGTATATTAACGTTAGTAACACATTACTGTAAAACCTTATATTAACCTCAGTAACACAAGTGTAACACCATACAGTATATTTACCTCAGTAACACATTAGTGTATTATCTTACATTAACATCAGTAACACATTAGTGTAAATTTTTAATGTCAGTGATCAGACCATTTCACTGGAATTAATTGCCATAGATGTGTGGTTTTTCACACACCTTCCAGCCAATCAGGATCAAGTATTCACCCAGGTCATAATATGATATATAAGACATTAGCAGTACATTCTATTTCCGTAAGGGTCGCCTATGAGCTGACTGTAACACAGAGTGTTATATCAGCACAGCTAATATCTGTCAGTATTTGAATGAGACGGCTGGAAATGGGAGTGCAGACTAAATACACTCACAGAGGCATGCCATCTTAAAGTAAATAACCCTGTAAATGCAGTGGTTTACTTTCCGGACATTTTCACTCCTTTAGAATGAGTTCTGTGCATCAACACCAGGCAGGAGGGTAAATGGGAGGGCAAAAAGTGCTGCTCGAGAACGCTCTGCAGGAGCGGTGGGGGGACAGGCTCACGGCCGAAACTCCAGCGGTGTTTAGAGGCCTTGTGATGCGTTGGCTCCCCGGTGGTTATCTCTTCTTATCATTGACGGTGCTTTTAAAATCCACCACTCCAGTCCGTCGCATAAACAGAGGAAATGCTCGGAGCACTTTTGAGCTGTTCAGCAGAGGAAGCAGACTCTTATCCAGGAACTTCTAAACTGTTACTAAATATAACGCCTGTATGCGGCTCAGTGGAATTACATTCCTGTACATTATATCAACATTCCTGCTGTATCCAAAACAGGCGCAGCACTGTTGTTTGTGCCATTTGGAGGAGACACTGGGGAGTTTCCATGTGAGGAGAGACTGGGGAGTTTCCATGTGCTTTTCTCCTTCCCAGGGTGCATTTTCCTAAGGTCTGTCATGAAGGGACGCACACATGTTTGTCTCGCTCGATTAAGAGGGCAAAGAGGACTTCTCTCTGTGGTTTTACACCGCACTAGGGCTCTTTCAGCATGAAGAGAGTCGAGCCCAGAGTGGGGAAGTTTGCACAGGATGCTCAAGACATAATATCAAAAAACGGGAGTAAAACTTTCTTTTATCATTTGTTTTTAACACTCTGCTCTTTGCACATCAGGACTTTGCCTTTCATTTATTTTAATATTGGTGTTTACATTACATTACATTATATTACATTACAGGAATTTAGCAGACAACAAGTGCATTCGTTCAAGGTGCAGAGGTGCAAAAGAAACACACTAGAGTGAAGTAAAGATCGTAGTGCCAGAAGTGACCACATAGATCAGGAAATGGGAAATGTTTATGTACCTGTTGTCTTGTGATTTAATGTATCTGGCTGCTATGATGATTGAATTTCCCTCCACGGATTAATAAAGTCATCTATCTATCTATCTATCTATCTATCTATCCATCCATCCATCCATCCATCCATCTAAAGATTCACACCTGAACGGAGATTCTCCATCAGACCACAGAACTGTATTCTGTGTGTCAGACAAAGCAGAGCTCTGAAATGACAGTGACTCTTTTTGCAGTTGCTCCCGGCACCAGTGGCTCGGTAGTTCGGTCCTGGGGGACCCGTGTGTATGGTGGTTTTAGTTACAGCCAAAACCATGTGGTCAATTAAGGTTGCTGAACACGTGTTTAATTTCTTTCATTCATGTTTTTTCCTTACACATGTTAACACAATGCTGTTTTGGCTCGTTATCGTTTTCTTTGTCTTTGAAGTCGAGCAAATGGATAGTTTTAGTAGGTGTCCACACTTTCACCAATTAGGAGCCTATTTATTCACCCCAGTCTTTAGTCTTATCAGTTAAAAAAAGGTTTCACCCCTGTTTATGTAAAAATTTGCAATTTGGCACAATGTGATATTGGAACACTTATATAGTTTTTGCCGACATGATGCGGCCAAATTACCATTACCATTCTTACAGTCAAGGAATTCAGGAACAACTGCAGATCTCCCTAGTGGCCAATTTACATGATGACCGCTTGCATAAATAATTTCGTTCAACAGAAAGAATACAATCTAAAACGCTAGTCTATGACAAAATGAGAACTCCTCAAACTCAAGTTTGTGTTCACACTTTTAACGGAGGTTTCTGGAATCTTAATTGTAGAATAATCTTGAACTAATTATATTATTCTGTGGAATGCAATGCCCTTACAGTCCTTCACATAATCCTGAAAGATGAATCTGCGTTTTAAATGGGTGAATCAGTCCAAACAGAACAGACTGCTCCGTACTGCTACAGTACTGACTGAGCACAAACGGGTGAATCAGTCCAAACAGAACAGACTGCTCCGTACTGCTACAGTACTGACTGAGCACAAACGGGTGAATCAGTCCAAACAGAACAGACTGTCGACTGCTCCGACAGACGGAATCTACAAAAAGAGTCGACTGTACTGACTGCACAAACGGGTGAATCAGTCCAAACAGAACAGACTGCTCCGCTGCTACAGTACTGACTGAGCACAAAGGGTGAATCAGTCCAAACAAACAAACTCCCGTACTGCTACAGTACGACTGAGCACAACGGTGAATCAGTCCAACAGAACAGACTGCTCGCGCACTACAGTACTGACTGAGCACAAACGGGTGAATCAGTCCAAACAGAACAGACTGCTCCGCAGCGCTACAGTACTGACTGAGCACAAACGGGTGAATCAGTCCAAACAGAACAGACTGTCTCCATGACAGCACAAGTATCGTGAGACTCGAGGCTACAAGCACAAGGGTGAATCAGTCCAAACAGAACAGACTGCCCCAGCGCTACAGTACTGACTGAGCACAAACGGGTGAATCAGTCCAAACAGAACAGACTGCTCCGCAGCGCTACAGTACTGACTGAGCACAAACGGGTGAATCAGTCCAAACAGAACAGACTGCTCCGCAGCGCTACAGTACTGACTGAGCACAAACGGGTGAATCAGTCCAAACAGAACAGACTGCTCCGTACTGCTACAGTACTGACTGAGCACAAACAGGTGAATCAGTCCAAACAGAACAGACTGCTCCGGAGCGCTACAGTACTGACTGAGCACAAACAGGTGAATCAGTCCAAACAGAACAGACTGCTCCGCAGCGCTACAGTACTGACTGAGCACAAACAGGTGAATCAGTCAAACAGAACAGACTGCCCCGGAGCGCTACAGTACTGACTGAGCACATCGCTTTGCTGGTCCAGTGGAAAGTCACAAGGTTTTCCTCTTCAGGTCTAAAAAAAGCTTCCTCATAAGAGAAACTGTGAAAGCAGGCCTGGTCACATGCCTGGTGAACCGCTGAATGTATCACGCATTTCATAAGACATACTGTGCAGTGTGACTTGAACACACCCCACCTAGAACGGTTTCAGCATCTGATTGTGCATACTGTGTAAACATGCTGTTCATCTGTGAGTCCTCCTTCTCTCCAGGAGATCATATGTGATGAAGCGGGGCATCACAGTGCAGATCCAGAGTTTACGCACAATGGCTTAAAAATGTTTTTCCTGATTTTAAGATTGCCTCTGCCAATGTATTACCTAATAGCCAAATAGCATCATACAAAAGACTGACGGTGACAGTGTCTGACTGACTGAGTGACTGACTGACTGACTGCTCGACTGCATCTGACTGACTGAAAGTATAACTGACTGCATCTAACAGTGACTGCATCTGATTGTGTAACGGACTGTGTCTGATTGTGTGACTGACCGTATCTGTGTAACTGACCATGTCTGACTGACCGTGACAAACTGTGTCTGACTGTGTAACTGACTGTGTCTTACTGTGTCTGACTGACTGTGACTGACCGTATCAGCCAGTCTGTGTGGGACTGGATGTAAAGACCACGCCCAGCCTGCGCTCGTGCCCGGTGGGCATCCCTACCTCGATCTCCCTGAGCAGCTCCGACTGGCCGCAGGTCTCCAGATCCTCCAGGGCCTGGCACCAGAAGCTGTCCTCCTGGCCCAGGACCAGGCCGTTGTTGTGCGGATGGCTAGCATATCTGTGTCAACGCATGCAACCAAAACACGTGAGCAATCCCGCTGAATCCGCCGAGGACAGGGCGGGGCCTCAGCGGGGGCCCCCGAGCGGCCTGGGGACAGCTGCAGGAGCTGGGCTCAGGGGGGGTGGGGGTGGGGGTGTTATACGTCTAGTCCTAGCTAAAGGGGGAGATTCATTTCATTTATTGCAGCCAAAAAAGCAGCGTCCTTCGGAATTATGAAAAACATCCATGCAGTTATTAAAAATGTGAAGAAGAAGCGCCCACAAGGTCTTCAAAAATGATGAGCTGTGGCAAAGAGGCATGTGAAGGTCAGAAAAATACCAAAAATATAAAAAATAAAAAAACAAAAATGAGGTGTCCCTGGGGGAGGTTTTAAGATGGCAGTTGGTGGAAACAGAAGTGACATTCATGGGTGAACACCAGGCGGCCCCACAGGTAGACAGAGGGGCAGATGGAAGACAGATTTCAGGGCTGAGAGACACAATACCTGAGAAAAGAGAGAGAGAGAGAGAGAGAGAGAGAGAGAGAGGGGGGGGGGAGGGGGGGAGAGAGAGAGAGAGGGAGAAATGCAGGCAGGACAAACAGGACAGTGTGAAAGGATGAAAAGAGCACGTGAGCTGCTGAGCTCTCCCAGTATGAATTTCACAGGGACGGCGAATGTATGCAGTGCATAAGCTGGCCCTTATTATGCAACTGTCCAAACAAGATATCCAGTTCCTCCAGACCTGTCAGCTTCAATTGGCTCTGGAGCCAAGCCTGCTAATGCATTCTGACCCCTGTCTGTGACAGGAGGATTTTAGACTTCATTCAATCAAGAAAATTTAGAGATGTGAAGGTAATGGCATAGCAAAGATTTGATAAGCACATCACTGTACCAGCAGAGCATAAAGAAAACACACATCACACAGGAAGTGCAAACCGAAACTAAACTATGCAGCTGCCTGGTAGTTACAAACTGCCAGATTATTACACCTATAGTGACCATAATCATGGGATTATTATAATTGCAATAAATCATAACAATCCCACATTCCTGCAGAGAAAGCCGGATGTATGGGGCTGACTAAATGAGATAACATTCTCGCTGAGGTGAAAGCGAAAACAAAACACGTTGATACGTGAGTGGGCTCGCCTAGAAAGAAAAAACGTTGTGCCGACAGCAGGGATTTGGGTGTGACCATTGTTTCACAATTTGTACAGCCTTCTACGAAATGTTTATGGACAATAGCGAGCCAAATATCATTAATCATGTCGGTAGAGATGGAGGGAGGTGGCATAGCTGGCCTGTGGCCCTCAGGGCTGCTGGGGGTACTGCCCACAGAGTCTGGTGAGTGCTGCCCTCGAGGCCTGGGGGGGTACTGCCCTCAGGGTCAGGGGGGATACTGCCCTTGGGGCCTGGGGGGGTAATGCCCTCAGGGTCAGGGGGATACTGCCCTTGGGGCCTGGGGGATACTGCCCTCAGGGTCAGGGGGATACTGCCCTTGGGGCCTGGGGGGTACTGCCCTCAGGGTCAGGGGGGATACTGCCCTTGGGGCCTGGGGGATACTGCCCTCAGGGTCAGGGGGATACTGCCCTTGGGGCCTGGGGGGGTAATGCCCTCAGGGTCAGGGGGATACTGCCCTTGGGGCCTGGGGGGTAATGCCCTCAGGGTCAGGGGGGATACTGCCCTTGGGGCCTGGGGGATACTGCCCTCAGGGTCAGGGGGGATACTGCCCTTGGGGCCTGGGGGGGTACTGCCCTCAGGGTCAGGGGGATACTGCCCTTGGGGCCTGGGGGGTACTGCCCTCAGGGTCAGGGGGGATACTGCCCTTGGGGCCTGGGGGGATACTGCCCTCAGGGTCAGGGGGATACTGCCCTTGGGGCCTGGGGGGTACTGCCCTCAGGGTCAGGGGGATACTGCCCTTGGGGCCTGGGGTACTGCCTCAGGGTCAGGGGGGATACTGCCCTTGGGGCCTGGGGGTACTGCCCAAGAGGCCTGGGGGCTACTGCCCTTGGGGCCTGGGGGTACTGCCCTCAGGGTCAGGGGGGATACTGCCCTTGGGGCCTGGGGGTACTGCCCTCAGGGTCAGGGGGGATACTGCCCTTGGGGCCTGGGTGTACTGCCCTCAGGGTCAGGGGGGATACTGCCCTTGGGGCCTGGGGGTACTGCCCTCAGGGTCAGGGGGGATACTGCCCTTGGGGCCTGGGGGTACTGCCCTCAGGGTCAGGGGGGATACTGCCCTTGGGGCCTGGGGGTACTGCCCTTGGGGCCTGGGGGCTACTGCCCTTGGGGCCTGGGGGTACTGCCCTCGAGGACCTGCTCACCCAGGAGGCTTGTCCCAGTCGTCTTCGCTGAAGCCGCCGTCACTGAAGGGGTAGTTCTTGCGACGGCCTGGAGGGGGCGTGCTGTTCCTCTGCTTGGCGCTGCGCCACTCGTGGGGATGCAAAGCGATTCCCGCCGCCTGCTGGACGTACGTCCCTGCGCAGCGGATTAGCGGGTTAAGAGCTGTAACTCACAAGCTTTAATGGCGCAAATACTCACACAGGGCCGCCAATCAAATCAGGGCCTGCATTCATCAAGCTGTCTAAGAGCACCAGTGCTGACCGAGGATTTACGTTTGGTGCAATACTTTTGAGCTATAAGGCATTAAGGTAGTAGAACTACATTGTGAAGCACATTACAGTCAACATATTATATGTGCACAAATGTGTACAAACCTCACATCTCCAGAGACCAATGAATTCTGAGAGTGGAATTAATGTTCAAGCCTTGAGCCATCCAATTAGTCAGATTACATTACCAGTACACGGATACATTAAGGCTTGGGAGTAAATGACATCACGCTTGTTAGTTAGCAAGAATAAGGGATGCATTTCACTGAATTTGTTTTTGCACTGACAGCTTTCCCTGACTTTTCAAGGACAGTGGGGTATTTGGGGACTTTCCTGGCTGATTTCCAGTGATTTTCAGCTCTTTTTGCAGACTAGGTTGCATTTTAACATTTGAGCTGTGGAGGGCGTGAACTCCGGGCGCCACCCGCACCTTGCGTCCCGTAGCCCGCGTCGATGCCCGATCCATCCCAGGACTCCATGGCGGAGTCCACGCTGGGGATGGTGGCCGAGTAGATCTCCGACAGCTTGCTGGTCTTCTGCGAGTCCGTCATCTCGTCCTCATCATCGCTCAGGTCATTCTCCAGCCCCGATTTCTTCTTCTCCACCGGTACTGAGGTGGGACAAAAAAAGCTGCGTTTTCACAAATCATCAATCAAAGACACCGCTGCCTGCCACCAGGATATGCCATGCAAATGATTTCACACACACACACACACACACACATATATACACACACACGCGTGCACAAACTCTTAAAAGAAACACACACGCGCGCACGCGATCTCATACACACACAAACACACACACACACGCACACACACAAACTCACACACACATACACACACACGCACGCACGCGATCCAACACACCCCACACACACAACACACACACGCGCCGACACAAACTCACACACACACACCGCACACATGCCGCTGCCGCACGCAACGCATACACACACACAGGCAACACATACACACACACACACATGCGTGCACACAAACTCACATACACAAACACACACACATGCGCGACTCACACAACCCCAACAAACACACAACACATCCACATCCACACACACACACAAACACACAATAAACACCACGCACGCATGCACACGCACACACACACAAACACACACACACACACACACACATGCACACACGCACAAACACACACACACACACACACACAAACTCACACACACATACACACATACGCATGCACGCATGGACACACACACACACACAAACACACACACACACACACACACACACACACACATGCACACACGCATAAACACACACACACACACACACTCACACACACGCACACACACACACACACACACACAGTTCAAACAACGTCTTTCTCCTTTGTAATTCCAATTCCACACTTTTCTTCCAACAAATTGCACCACACAACAGGTAAAAGAGGGGAGACAGACCATGAGGGTTTCTAATATAAAAATGGATGCCTGTGTGTCAAATCACAGATCTTAATGCAGGTAATTTCGTGGATATGCTGCCGGTTGTTGAACTTGAAATGAACTTGTATGCTTCCAGGGAACCCTCCAGTCATGCGGGCCGATCTCGAAAGATGGATATGCGGTTTGGGAATGCAAATGCTCTGCTCCAATCAGTAGAGAGGACAAATCCAGACTTTCTGGTTTTCAAGCACAGATCCGGGCAGGACAGACGTCAGTGATCATGACACACCGAATCGTGTCACGTCAGCCTAAAAACTACTCCTTTGGGAATCAGGCACAGTCTCTAAATTTAAGCCTAGAATAAAAACGTACCTTTGCAGTGAAGCTTATAATCAGTTATAGTCCAGATTGAGAGCTAGAGAAGCAAGCAATCATGTAGCAAGCAAGCAAAGTGCATTTTGGGGTGGCAAACTTTACCTACTCTCACCTGTTAACAGCTGTGACCCCTGTACAGTGTATATACTGTATGGGCCCTACACATGGTGTATATACTGTACGGGCCATTCACATGGTGTATATACTGTACGGGCCATTCACATGGTGAATATACTGTACGGGCCATTCACATGGTGTATATACTGTACGGGTCCTACACATGGTGTATATACTGTACGGGCCATTCACATGGTGTATATACTGTATGGGCCCTACACATGGTGTATATACTGTACGGGCCATTCACATGGTGTATATACTGTACGGGCCCTATACATTGTGACTAAACAGGGTTGGGTAACTGCCTTCCTGGAGGGCAATATCCAAAGTATATTCTCAGTTTTTTAGCCCAGTAACCCATGTGGTTTCATGTTTGAGCAGATAAGCATGAATGACAGCTGTAATTTGATCTTGTGTGCTTTGGGTTCTCAGAAGTTCCTTTAAATCAGTGTTACCATCGCTCTGTAAGCGGCCTGTGTGTAATGAAGCCCTAGACAGAGGCAGGGGACGGGTAGCTTCCCTCCCTGGGTACGCACGGTTGGTGTCCACTTGCTTCTTGATCTTGAGGGTGACGGTCTCCCCGGCAACCTGCAGAAGGTGGATGGCTTCGCTCAGGGGCTTGCCCTTCAGGCTTACACTGTTGATGGCCAGGATGCGGTCCCCTATGTGGATAGCCCCTGTCCTGCAGGAAATTAGACCAACAAAACAAATGCACTTACACAGGGTGTGTGTGTGTGCGTGCGTGCATGTGTGCGTGTGTGTGTGTGCGTGTGTGTGTGCATGCGTGGAGGTGTGCGTGTGTGTGTGTGTGTGTGCGTGCATGCATGTGTGCGTGTGTGTGTGCATGCGTGGAGGTGTGCGTGTGTGTGCTTCTGTGTGCGTGCGTGGAGGTGTGCGTGTGTGTGTGTGTGCATGTGTGTGTGCGTGCGTGGAGGTGTGCGCGTGTGTGTGTGGTGTGTCGTGCGTGGAGGTGTGCGTGTGTGTGTGTGTGTGTGCGTGTGTGTGTGTGCGTGCGTGGAGGTGTGCGTGTTGTGTGTGTGTGTGTGTGTGCGTGCGTGGAGGTGTGTGTGTGTGTGTGTGTGTGTGTGTGCGTGCGTGCATGTGTGCGTGTGTGTGCGTGCGTGGAGGTGTGCGTGTGTGTGTGTGTGCGTGCATGGAGGTGTGCGAGTGTGTGCTTATGTGTGCGTGCGTGCGTGGAGGTGTGCTTATGTGTGGTGTTGTGTGTGTGTGTGTGTGTGTGTGTGAGTGTGTGTGTGTGTGTGTGTGTGTGCATGTGTGTGAATGTGTGTGTGTCTGTGAATTTGTGTGTGTGTGTGTGTGTGTGTGTGTGTGTGTGTGTGTGTGTGTGTGTGCATGTGTGTGAATTTGTGTGTGCGTGTGTGCGTGCGTGTGTGTGAATGTGTGTGTGCTTGTGTTTGTGTGTGTGTGCATGTGTGTGCGTGTGTGTTTGTGCTTATGAGCATGTGTGTGTGCATGTTTGTGTGTGCGTGTGTGTGTGAGTGTGTGTGTGTGTGCATGTGTGTGAATGTGTGTGTGTGTGCTTGTGTTTGTGTGTGTGAATGTGTGTGTGTGCATATGTGTGTGTGTGTGTGTCTGTGAATTTGTGTGTGTGTGTGTGCGTGTGTGTGAATGTGTGTGCGTGTGTGTGCGTGTGTGTGTGTGTGCTTATGAGCGTGCGTGTGTGTGTGTGCAAGTGTTTGTGTGCCTTTTTTGAAAAAAAAAAAGTTCAATGGCATCATTTTCCAGTACTTTTCCAGAACAGTATCTGTCATGTGATGTTTGCTTGAGGAAATGTTTCTGGCTTAGATCATGATACTGTATGCATATTTTTACTGTAGAACAATGAATGCTTATTGCAGGGTGCAGGACTGCAGACAAACATTCATTAGTTCCTCCTTACAGTGAGCACGTACACACACACACACAAACACGCACACACACACACACACACACACACGATACACGCACACACACACATGCACATACGCGCACACACACACACGCACACACACGATATACACACACACACACACACGCAAACACACACACACACATGCACACGCACACGACATACGCACACACACGCACACACACGATACACACATACACACACACGCGCGCACGATATACGCACACACACACATGCACATACGCGCACACACACACACACACACACGATATACGCACACACACACAAACACACACACACGCACGCACACGATATACGCACACACACACACACACACACACACGCACACGCACACAAACACAGTTAAAACAAAGTCTTTCTCCTTTGTAATTCCAAATTCGCACTTTTCTTCCCACAGATTTCACCGCACAACAGGTGAATGAGGGGAGACAGACCCAGCACGAGGCCTGCTGATATAAAAATGGATGCCTGCGTGTCAGATCACAGATCCCAATGCACACTGACACTTCCCTGAATACAGGAGTTAATGTGTAACCAGTGAAACAGGGGCAGACTTCACAGGAGGCCACCACTCAAGGCCAGTTTCCTCATTGACAGGAAGAGGAACATATTTAATTTTCTGGGCGGGCATAGACCAACGGCCTCACATTCTGTGCCTTTGTCTGAGTCACAAGCCGTTGGAACAGCGATGGTGACTGAGACCAGGCAGCGATAAGGGCTGTCTGTGCTAACACTATCCCTGTTTCTGTCGCTTTGCTAACACAGCAGAACAAAGGCAGGGGTGCAGTCGCTTTAGCTGAATCAGGACCTCGTTTCGAATCCAGACCGAAACAAGCTCAGACACATCGAAACAGGCGGACGGGAACAGACCCACGCAGAATGAGGAACAACCTCATCCTCACCTGGCTATTAACGATAATCTGATTCGGACCGAATGTCGCAACCCGGTCTGAAAACACAGACCTCGCCAAACGCAGGCTACGCTACGCTCGCTTGGTCCATGACTCACAGGGGCCTGTGGAAATGCAATTCTGCAGATTTGCCACTAGAGGCCACCGGCTCACCGTTCAGCCAGGCCTCTCTTGGTGAGGCCGGAGATGATGATGGGGTCGAAGGGCTCCTCGGTGCCGGAGATGGTTATGCCCAGTGGTCCGCCATACCTCTTCAGCTCCACCGTGTAGATTATGGAGCCTGAGGTCTCCTGTTCATCTGGGGCGGGGGGCACATCATACACATTTAAATACCATGAAGTCTTCTGCCTTACCCTCAGAACTATAGGGAAGATCTGCATTTCCTGCCACCAAACCACAGTTTGAAGGGATGATGAGGGTGGCTCCATTACCCTCCATCACCAACGCTTAAATAATTTACAGGAATCTGTGAGGGACGTAAACATTTTTCATGTTTGCCAGTTCACAATTCTGTGTTTTCAGGCTTTATAATAAATAACTGCAGACATAAAACATTTTACCACAGACACTGGTGACGTGAGTAAACACATTGGCCCTGGTGATGGTGCCATTTAGACAGAAATCCTCCTGTCATTAGTGCCTTTTGAATCTGAGAAATACTGAGTAATGGTGATTGATTCATTATTACAATTTTAAGTACATTTAGGAACATTTTCTGAATCCATACCTTTAATTTTCTGAATCTACGAGGAAAAAGGAGAGGCATTATGTCAAGTTTCATTCTTGTTTGGGGTGAGACTCACTTTCTTGAGCATATTTTATTTTTGTGGGACATAGTATTATGTGTGACAAATCAGAAATGCAATATGGAAGACACATCATGTTTGCGGCCTTAAATCAGGGCGACTGAACTCCAGGTCCTGCGGGCCGCAGTGTCTGCAGGTGTTCGCTCCAACCATGGGCTACTCCATCTGATTTCACTAGTGAGCTTACTGTCCGAACCAAGGAGGTAAAATAGTGAAATCTGGTGGTGTAGTACATGGTTGGAGCAAATACCCGCAGACACTTCAGCCCTCAGGAACAAAAGTTCAGTAGCACCATTTTTAATCATGGTTTTTGTCTGGAGTGAACAATTTATTTAGGCTGGTTATAACCATGTAAAATATAATACACAGTATACCAATAGGAATGCAATACAGTGCAAGACTCAAATCCAAGGAGTCTAGGACTTAGGTCGTGGAGGCCTGTAGCATGTGCTGGTGTTGTCCCTGATTGTTTCTACAGTGAAAATTGGAGAATAATTGGAAGGAAAGCACGAAAGCTGAACTGAGCTGTACACAGCGACAGCTATGCGATACTGTTCACAGAGCACATCGGCAAGCAGGTCATGTTTGGAAATCAGGAGAACCTTCTCTTCCTGTTTTTGGACACAGCAGAAGCGCTCGATGCGACAAATACACACAGTGTGAATTCACCACATGTTTAACACCACTGTTGCTCCTGTAGTCACGGCCATCCATAAGAAAATGTGTAGCTATGAAAAAATGATTCTCAGGGTGAATTCAGAGTTTCTTTGGGCTATGACTTCTAGGAAACAGAAAGTGTGCCCTTTCCCCTCGGTCTGCCAGAAAAGGTGTGTGTTTCTCTTTCATTTCTCACACCGCCCAGAACCAGACAGACTCATACTGAGAAGTGGGAACAAGAACATCTGCCATGTTTGGGCCTGCCCCTGAGGCCCGGGCGTATTCGATGGTATCTGGCAAAGCTCATGACTTCTTAAATGAACATTAAGTGAAACGTTATAATAACTCAAGAACACAACGGCTGCTAAACTAAACTGTCAATCAGTGAGTGCAGTTACACTTTCGCTCTAAGAAAGAGCTGTTGTCATGATTTAAGTCCAACCTTAAGAACAGTCTTCATGAATAAGACCCAGGTGGCCCTGCTGCTTAAGTCTCCATGTGTAGGTCTCGACTAGACTTCTGCAAATAATATTGATGATTAGGACCCCCCCCCCCCTTCCCAGCCACCCCCCTCCCCCCATCAAAGGGCCTGAGGCTTTATTTGGGGTTTATATCAATTCGATTTCAATTCAACTTAGGAAATGAATTGCCATTTAATTCATGATTTTAAATACGTGCTCTGATTTTTTAAACTAACTTACTAAACTGAAACACAGAACGAGGTTGTTAATTGACCCAAACCCTAGTTTGACCGCACAGTGACCAGAACAGGATTTTTAACAGACTCAAATCCTGGTTTGACCAAACAGTGACCAGAACAGGGCTGTTAACTGACCGAAACCCTGGTTTGACTGTACAGTGACTGGAATGGGGATTGTTGAGTTGACAGACCCAAAGCCTGGTCTGGTCGCACAGCTGAGTTTGTCGCTGCTCTGCTCACCGGAGTTGTCCTCGTCCTTGCGGATCTTGAGCTTGACCAGGTCTTCGCTCTGCTGCAGGATCTGCACCGCGTCCTCCATGGAGCAGTTCTCCAGCCGGATGTTATCTATGGCCAGCAGCTTATCTCCTGGCTCAAGTGTGCCAGTTCTGAACGGGGGAAGGATGGAGGGAGAGGGAGAGAGAGCGACAGAGTGTAAAAGGGAAAGAGTTACTTTCCATAAGCCATATCTGCATATATATTATATTGTTATATATATTGTTAAAATAATGTAATATATTAACAATATCTGCAGGGTAATGACAGTTAGGATGTGAATACTGTATCTCTTTCCTTGTTAAGGAACTTTTTAACCTCTTTTTACAAAGGAGAATCTAATGGTAACTGGTAAGGAGGCTGTATTAGTAACACGCAACACGCAGTGCTGTTCAGCTCTGTCCTCCGTGGCTGAGACGGTTAAACAGACACAGCTGTGGTGAACACAGACAGGGCCGCAGGACTGACATCCCCCGTGGTGAACACAGACATGACCGCAGTACTGACAGCCAGCCCCCGTGGTGAACACAGACATGACCGCAGGACTGACAGCCGGCCCCCGTGGTGAACACAGACATGACCGCAGTACTGACAGCCAGCCCCCGTGGTGAACACAGACAGGACTGCAGCACTGACAGCCAGCCACCGTGGTGAACACAGACAGGACTGCAGCACTGACAGCCAGCCACCGTGGTGAACACAGACAGGGCCGCAGCACTGACAGCCCCCATGGTGAACACAGACAGGCCACAGCACTGACAGCCCCCGTGGTGAACACAGACAGGACTACAGGACTGACAGCTGGCCCCTTCCATCACACGCGTGTGCGGTGAGCACACGGAAAACAGCGTTCCTGTCACGTGTGCGTAGGACGTGCTTCCTGCTGACGCTCCCTTCAGCACCCGAGCTGGAGTCAGAACTGGAGCCCCCCTGCGTCATTCTGACACCCCTGCGCTGAATTTCTCAGAGGAGTCATGCCCTAGCACATCACGTAACGCCTGCTTAAACATGGAAGCAAGCAATAAGTAATACACAGTGCCCACTACTGTAAGAAATAGTATTCAATGCCAAAGAATTGACAATTCTAACTGACAAGTTCTCTCTTATAGTATGTTTTGAATATAGATAGAGAGAATGTACACACTCAAGTCCCCTGTAGTAAGTGTTAATTCACACATACATTAGGCCAGCATTGTCATGGACTTCATAAGGAAGGAGAGACAGTGAACAGATCCTACAATGTTCTGAGCTGGAAGGACAGGATGATGGAGTGGACACTGTCTCTCCCTGGTGGACACAACCGGGATAATTTTTTACCATAAAAAAATAAAAAAATAAAAAAGGCAGAATGCTTACAGAGTGTTCAATAAAGCATGTTTGTGCTGATATTAATGGGTGGTTATAATCTCCAGGGATCTCTGATAGAGCAGTGCTCATAGTTTATGGAAACAACCTAAGAGATGAAACCTCATGAGTAATCTATTTTTGGAAAATCAGGTCTTTTTAAAACTATACATATTTCTTTGTCTATGATAAAAAACTTCAAGTGACGTTTGCAATCCGTGGAGTGTAAATACGTTTGTAATCCGTGGAGTGTAAATATTATTCTTCTGAAACAGACAGCAGAATGAACCAAAGTCAAACAATATAGTACAAACCTGAAAAGTGCAAAATACATAGAATAATTAGGGTGCACTGAAAATTTAACATTACTTAATAAATTTAATTTTAAAGAAATACCCTCCCCCATTGGGATGACGTCTTTCAGATGAGACTTTAAATTGAGGTCCTGACTCACTGTGGTCATTAAAAGATCCCACGGCACAGTAGGGGGTTCCCCCGTGTCCTGGCTAAATCCCAGATCTAGCTCTCGCAAACTTCCACCAAAATCATCCCCAGATTTAATTGGCTAAAATATGTTCTCTCCCTCTCCACCGTCATTAATGTGTGGTGAGCTTTCTGGCGCAAAATGGCTGCCGTGCATCACCCAGGTAGGTGCTACACATTGGTGGTGGGTGAGGTGAGTTCCCCCTGACTGTAAAGTACTTTGAGCATTCGGAAAGGTGCTATATAAATGCAAGGATATTATTATATATTACACTTGACTGACAATAGTAGCTTAATTTGTTTGGTCTGTCAGGTTTATGCCTGTGTCCTGAAGTACTGCCTGGACCAGACTCACTCTGTTCAAATACCAAGTTCACTTACTCCCCAAATCACATGTGAAGCATACATTTCATAACTTCAACTTTTCATTCTGAAAATCTTTGTTAAAATAAGTAATGGAATATTTTTGATAATGTATACATTTTTCTTATAATTAAAATGATAAGGTATCGATGAGTGTATGATAGTCCAATTACACACTTGCTCACATGCTCCCTGTTTCATGGAAATTTTCATCAAATAAAATAAACATTAAATATGAATGTTCTATGCAAACTGCTGCAGACAAATGTGGTTGTGTAGGAGTTTGTTTTAAGTTCTGCTTTCGTCTTTTGCTCTGGGGTTAAACTAAGATCCTTTTTGTAATAGTACTGGGGTGTTATCACCAGATTCCAAGTCAAATTCCAACTGAAACTGGGCAAAAACAATTACTATGTACGATAACAGCCCCTATTCAAACCACAGCTTTATTGGAATCATTTTCTGCACAATTACATACGGAGCCAGGAGGTGGATCTAACATCTGTCTTTTTTGGCTATATAGCCTGATAAGTACAAGACATTTAAAACCATCATTGTCACCGTGAGTACTGTTCATTAGGCCACTGCTCAAGCAAATACTGAATTAAAAAATGAGACACTTTCTGCTTATGTTTGTAAAATAAATTAAGACAACCCCATTAATTAAGAATGTATTACAATAATTATTCCAAACCTTTCTTGCCTAGTTGGTATACTTTTCAGATGAAATCATAGGTTGTGATTTTTTTTGTCCTTTTTAAAAAATGTACTGCCCGGTTGTGGTCAGACACTGTCTATGGCTCAAGAAATTATCTGAAACTGGAAAGGTGCTCATTCACAGTCCATTACACCACCCCTAGTCAGCAATTCCTCCACCATCATAAAATCCTGCCCAGCACATATAAATTCACCCACCAGAAAACAAAAACAGCTCATAAACTATGCACAATCCAAAATAAGACATGTATATAAGTAAATGTCCACACAAATATTGCTCATCTAATGCATATTATATTGTATATATACAAGTAGGGGACCAACAGCAGTGAAGGATTCTAATGGCTCTGTAATGATGTGGGGTCAGTTTTTGCACTCAAACCATTAGAAGCCAAGGTTGAAGTCCATCATTACTTCTGATGGGTCATTACAGAGAGATCATCGTCACGATCATTGAGCATGTCTTTGCTCCAGAGAGGGGTATCTTTCTAAACAGCGTGAGTAGCCACCCCTGTGGACAGAGGAACAGGACACTGCTGCTACATGTAGGTCATCAGTCCCAAATCCAATCCAGAATGTAAGGGATGTTGTGATGGCAAGTTTTTTACTTTTTGATCAAAGAATTCGGGTCCCTGACAGTCTGTGCCACGAAACACACAAACCAAAACTGGGCTTGTGTGGTGCCTGTTTTCTGTCCGCTACCCCACCTGCACTTCCCTACAGCTGATTCTTGTGATGGATTTCCTAAACAGAAACGGTATGTCTGGGCACAGCCTCTGTGCACCACTTCTCACAGTGAACCTTCTGAAACTTCTAAAAAAGGATCCCTCTCTAAATTCTGACTTTAATCAGGAATGCTGGGAACTGGTGTTTTATGATCACACAGGCTAATAATAATAATAATAATAATAATAATAATAATAATAATAATAATAATAATCTGATGACAGTGCTCAGTTAATAATCTTAGAAACATAATGACCAACTATTGCAAATAAATCTTGAAGCAGTCTTCTGGGAACAATACCCATGAAGAAGAAGCGGAGTTAATTGAAGCTATAATAGCATCAAGATCCTTGGGTGTAATTTCAGTAGAAGATTCTGTAGTTCTGTGCCATTGACCTTACCTGTGTGCCATGCTCCCCTTAATGTCAGAGATGATCAGCGGTTCATCCCTACCTGTGTGCCCTGCTCCCCTTCTTAATATCAGAGATGATCAGCAGTTCATCCCTACCTGTGTGCCATGCTCCCCTTAATGTCAGAGATGATCAGTGGTTCATCCCTACCTGTGTGCCCTGCTCCCCTTAATGTCAGAGATGATCAGCGGTTCCTCCGTACCTGTGTGTCCTGCTCCCCTTAATGTCAGAGATGATCAGTGGTTCATCCCTACCTGTGTGCCATGCTCCCCTTCTTGATGTCAGAGATGATCAGCGGTTCATCTGGCTTCTTGCTTGCTTTCGGGGGCAGAAGAGAGACAAAATTACACACACATAAACACACATACAAAAGCCAAGAAATACAGACATGAACACCTATAAACACTGTATTTGCAATATGTATACTACATATGTAGCTTGCGTGTTATAAAAAAATTATACATCCTTAATCAACTAATCTCTCTGTGATTCAATGAGAAAGATGTTATGAGTCAAAAGGCAGACAGTATCCATTTTTAAAACATGGAGGAGGTTTATTTCTGTAACTCTCTTTGAAGTCTGTAACACTTTTAATTAATTAAAACTGCGAGAGCAGTCAACTGCTCCCAGCTTCATGAAAGAAAGAGAGAGAGAGAAAAGCAGCGGACCAGGAGAGGAAGTATGGCCTCTAATAAAAAAGAGGTTAACTGATACGAGGCATTTCCAGGTGAGCTGGGAGAGACAACGAGCGGCCCATCCCTCAGCTCTCCAGAGAAAATGACCCCTGACTGCAGATAGCCTGGGAAAAAGTATTTTTCCACAAACGCTGCTTCAGGAATCGCACATCCCAGGATACCTCATGGATCTGCCCAGGGCTATCGTCCCTGTTCCCAGATGAAAAATTCCCACACATGACTTCGAGCAGAGCTGGGTGGTCTATCCTGGATGAGCCCCACAGCCAGACAGCACCAGCGGGAGAAAACACTGAACACAACAGCCAAAATTATGCCAAAAGGGAACTGGGAAAAGCTGACCATAACGACCATACTGTAGAACCAAGAGCAGCAAAAAGCACCACCATGTCAAACATTACTGTCTTATTTAACATATGGGACAGCCTAGTGTATGTGGATTACACAGTACAATTACTGTCCTACAGAATTTAAAAGTATCACAGCTTGCTCTCATGCAAATAATATAGAAAAACTGGAAAAGCATCTAAATAAATGGCAGGATTTTGTGCCTCGCCATTCAAAATATGCTAAGTAACATTCAACCAACTATCTGTTAAACTATTAGCAGACAGAAAAAAACAGAAAACTGAATTACATTAAAAGAAAATGGGTTAGAGAAATTAAAATGCATCTTTACTTCAAAGCAATACGGTCATAATGTGCATAATTAGTCCTCTTTCCAAAACAAACTTGTCATGGTTCTGTGGTTTGTCTTTTTGGGCCGCCAGATGGCGGCACTTAAGTTTTTAGTTCTCTTCCTTTACCCTGTTTAATTGTATTATTGTTTTCAATTATTCAATTATTGTTTTTTTTTGGTTGTCTTGTTTTCCCTTCCCTCTCTGTGGCCTGATTGTGCATTGTGCCCTCCTGTGTCTGGTTAGTGTCTTGTCTATTTAAGTTCTTTTCTTCCCTGACTCAGGTGCTGGATCCTTGTGTGTTTCTGGTTGTGTTTTCGCGTGTGTGTTTCCGTTTTTCCTGCCTCTGTATTTCCACCCGTGAGTTCCTGCCCTGCCCGAGTACTGTTTTGCTGTTTTCTTTTTGAAGAACTTTTGAGTTTTTTGGATTTGCCCTGCATTTGTTCCTGAGTTTTTGTTATTAAAATCTTCATTTCATTTACCGTTTGGAGTTTTGAGTTTTTTCCCCCACTCTGCTTTTGGGTCCTAAACCCCCGTTCGCGTGACACAATTTTATGCCACCAATTCAAGCAATGAAAGAAGCAAAGTAAATAAAAAAGACTGAATAGAATTCACCTCTACATGAGAGGGAAATGAGCCATCTCCTGCAGAGATTGTCACATAACATGCATGTGATATGATTCTGATTGATTCTGTAACCCCAGCAGATCCCTGTGGCTCTCCAGGACCAGGGCTGGGGACCCCAGCAGACCCTGTGGCTCTCCAGGACCAGGGGTCCAGGACCAGGGCTGGGGACCCCAGCAGACCCTGTGGCTCTCCAGGACCAGGGCTGGGGACCCCAGCAGACCCTGTGGCTCTCCAGGACCAGGGCTGGGGACCCCAGCAGACCCTGTGGCTCTCCAGAACCAGGGCTGGGGACCCCAGCAGACCCTGTGGCTCTCCAGGACCAGGGCTGGGGACCCCAGCAGACCCTGTGGCTCTCCAGAACCAGGGCTGGGGACCCCAGCAGACCTTGTGGCTCTCCAGGACCAGGGCTGGGGACCCCAGCAGACCCTGTGGCTCTCCAGAACCAGGGCTGGGGATCCCAGCAGACCTTGTGGCTCTCCAGGACCAGGGCTGGGGACCCCAGCAGATCCTGTGGCTCTCCAGGACCAGGGGTCCAGGACCAGGGCTGGGGACCCCAGCAGACCCTGTGGCTCTCGAGGACCAGGGCTGGGGACCCCAGCAGATCCTGCGTCTCTCCAGAACCAGGGCTGGGGACCCCAGCACGTTGAACTTTCACGTTGAACTGCATAGTTCTCTTCAGTGGCCGTGTATTTCTTACATAAAGACTGCAAACCCCAAAGAACACATTCAACCATGACCTCTGTGTTTGTAATTGTAAAGTTGATTGTTCTGTCATAACTGCAACTACAGAGTCAAAGCTTTCACACATCCAAATTCGCACAACTGTGACACAGACTACTTAATTTTCCCCTTGACTTATCACTGTTCTCCTTGATCAGATCAGATCATAAAGACATCAGTGTTAAAAAAAAACAAAAACACAGAAGGGGAAGTGAGTCTAATATAGTCTAGTCTATACACTACACTGCAAAAAATAACTCTCTTATCAGGTGTTTTAGTTTTAAAATCTTTTTTTCTTTCTTTTTTCTCTCAAGTAGAAAATATTAGCTTGCTTTCAGTTACTTTTTTCTTGACAAGTGAAGATGGCAAATCTTGAAATAAGCCAAACTGTCTCACCTCGTTGGCAATCGTTTTATCCTACTTAGCAAACAATAACTGAAATAAGATTAAGCCTAAATATAAGACTAATATACCTAAGATATTATTATTTTTTGTTTTTTGCAGAGTGTGGTATCAAGGATAGAAATAGCAGCTGGGAGAGTCCAGCAGAGAGAAAGACGCAGAGCGAATATTTCTCCGTGCATTACGGCAGGCGTTCATTATGTCACGCTGGAAAAGAAGAAAACGCAGAAAAACAAAAAGGAGCTGGGAGCAGAAGCTCGGGGTGTGATGAACACATCGTCTGCAGCGCTAATAACAAGCTCAGACGTCTCAGCCAAAAAAAGCAGGAAAACACAGAAAAATATGCCAGGAGCACGTGTGAGAATAGAACCAAAATAATGAGAATATATTGTGGAAAAGATTATGGGGAAAGATCTAGTTTAATGAGAAGTATCCTACCAACAGCCCTGCATGCAACAAAATATATTTTTCAATGTATGGAGGTGCCAGTATATTGCCATAGTTCATTTGTGATTTTGTGTGACTTTGAACCTTGGCAGACCCTTGGTGGGTCGGGGGATGGGGGGGTGGGGGGGCACAGATTTGCATTCGCCGAGAGGCTCACCACTAATGGTGATGCCCAGCTCCACTCCTTTCTTCTTGGGAAGCTTCACATGGAACGTTCCACTGCTGGGAACCACCGACTCTACGGGGGGGAGGGGGGAGGGGGGAGGGCGGTGGGGAACACACACACTGTTCAGAGCTTTGTATGGCCAGAGGGCCTATCTCTAATAAAAACATATGGGGAATCTTTTGCAGTTTTTGCAGACCTATAAGTGTTTGTTAGTGGCATGAAAACATCCGTTTGTATGAATTACATGCTTACATTTTAAGGACCTTTTTTTATAAATAGGATTTTGTGATCTTTATCAACAACCAGCAGTAACCGTGCAGTGTATTAGAGGTCACAGGTTCAATTCCCTTGTGGGAGACTGCTGTTGTACCCTTGAGCAAGGTACTTAACCTGCATGCTTCAGTATATATCCAGCCTTATAAATGGATGCAATGTAAATGCTGTGTAAAAAGTTGTGTAAGTCGGTCTGGATAAGAGCGTCAGCTAAATATATGTAATGTAATGTAAGCTGGACCTTATTTAAACATAGCTCAATGCCAATATGTTGCATTGTCAATGTAGATGGCATCATTTTTAATGAAAAAATTGCTTTCTTTGATTTAATGCTTGCATTTTTGCAACAGTAATAATGAGCTTAAAAAGGCACAATTGTGTATGCTACTTCATTCTGTTGACAGTCCATAACTCCAAGGTTCTGATGTAGTATCATAACAAACAAGCCATTCAACCCATCAAGGCTTAATATCTAGAGTTTAGAGAATATTCAGCACTCCAAAGGTCTCCGCTCTACAACATGACTTGGCAAACCATTCTACTACGTGATAACTCTCAACGTAAATACTTCCTGGTAGCAGTGTGAAATTTCTTTACTTTCTGATTTTTGATAGTTAACTAATACACAAATGAATAACAATCGTAGTATGCAGAAAGAAAACACAGAAATGGGTCATATCCTTTTATAATCCTGTACTTCAGATACACCACATTACATATATACTTTTCATAAACAACTACCATAACCATAAATCACACTCCGTATCTATGACACTCTTCAGAAATGTCCCACATAAATGAAATGAGACCATGTGATGGTCAAGGGCTGGTACCGCAAAAGCATATTAAATAAATATCTAATTATATCTCTAAATAAATATCTCTGAGCTGAGGAATGTTCTTCTACCAGCGCTCTCAGGGTAACCCTAACCCTAACCCTTATCAGTCAAATTTGGGGCTTCAGAAACCATGACTTTCCAAATTTCACTGACTTCCTGTACTATGACCAACTCATAATATACACTACATGGCCAAAAGTATATGGACACCTGACATCCAACGTCTCATGCAAAATTATGGGTATTAATATGGAGTTGGTCCACCCCTTGGTCCTATAACAGCCTCCACTCTTCTGGGAAGACTTTATACAAGACGTTGGAGCATTGCTGCAGGGATTTGATTCGATTCAGCCAGAAGAGCACTAGTGAGGTCGGGCACTGATTGATCAATTAGGCCTGGCTTTCCAATTGATCCCCAAAGTGTTGGATAGGGTTGAGGACAGGGCTCTGTGCAGGCCTGTCAAGTTCGATCTCACCGATCTCAACAAAATCATTTCTATATGGACCTAAACCCATTTCCATGGCATGTGGCTGCCACCCATACCCATAGTATCCTGTAGTCACCAGTTTTCTTCCAGCATGGCTAAAACACAAAACATCTGCAGGATATTGTGTTCCACTGCATGCTTACACTGAGGGAGAGCTGGAGAACCAGAAATCACATAAGAGCCTTCGATAAAAGCCTGATACTGTGAGTACATTAAAAGTAGCTGAGTGATACAGCGATAAATACACTGCCCTTTCACAGTATATTAAAGCTTTGCTGCAGTATATTAAAGTTCAGTGAGTAGCACTGTTGCTTCACAGCAAGAAGGTCCTTGGTTTGAATATCGGCTGGGACCTTTCTGTCTGGAGTTAGCATGTTCTCCCCATGTCTGCGTGGGTTTCTTCTCGCAATCCGAAGACATGCAGGTTAGATGAACTGCAGTGTCTGAATTGCCCCTAGGTATGAATGTGTGAGTGAACAGTGTGTGTATGCGCCTTGCGCTGGACTGGCGACCTGTCCGGGGAGTATTACTGCCTCTTGCCCAATACATGCTGGGATATGCTCCAGCACCCCCTGTGACTCTGACCAGGAATAAGCAGGTTAGATAGTGGACGGAAATAACTTGCAATGGGACTGCAGGTTTATTTTAGCTGTTTGGGCTCGGACGGTGTTGCCAAGCTTATTTCAAAATAACTTACTTTTTCATTTTTTTTCTACTTCATTTTCAATTTCCCGAAATGTCTACACAGTCACAAACAATTCATCATCACAATCAGGTTTTGTCAGCCTAAGAAAATCAGATATACACAAGGTGTGGAAGAAAAGAGGAGGAAATCTCAAACCTGCCACATCAAATTCAATCTCCAGAGTGACTTTATTGGTCAGAGCGGCGTCTCGGAGCAGCTGATTGGCCTCCTCCAGTGTTCCGTCCTCTGTGGGAATGCTGTTGATTGACAGGAGCCTGTCTCCCACCTGGAGCAATCCGCACCTGTGGGACACAACAAGAACACATGAGACCGATGCGTTCCCAAATCCACATCAAAGATTAGGTTCATCATCTCAGACTTCAAACCGTGACAACATGAGGAATTTTTATCCGCAGATCTCTGGCTGATTTAAATGTGGCTGACAGTCACCCTTTGTTTTCTTGGTTGGATTTTCTGCCAGCAACCATTTTCTGGCCAACAGTACAACGAGCTGCCACAGTGGTCCTCCAGCAGACTGGCAGGGCAAAGCAGCTTTGAGGAGCACCTGCTGTTAGAGAGTGTGAAACAGCGTCTGAGTGGCCCTGCCCCTGGGCTTACTGCTGTAGTGTTAGCAGTGCTATGGTGCTGTTCCTAAAGGTGCTGGCTTGCTTGACATTTAAAAGTCATGACTGAGATCAAAAATATTCCTACTTTTTTATTTTATTATATTTTTTATATATTTTTAATGTAATGGCTCATTTATTTTGTGTAATTGTGTTATTTCTATTTTCATTTTCATCCCCAAAGTTGACTCACACATATACTTAAGTGAGACTTGCATTTCCCAAAAAAAACGTCAAAACAAGACTGGAGCTCAAACCTGCTCTGACAGGTGGACCGGTGAGCTGAGTGACAGGGTGAGGGTTAGGGTTAAAATGAGTGACAGGGTGAGGGTTAGGGTTAAAATGAGTGACAGGGTGAGGGTTAGGGTTAAAATGAGTGACAGGGTGAGGGTTAGGGTTAAAATGAGTGACAGGGTGAGGGTTAGGGTTAAAATGAGTGACAGCGGTAACACCAGAGTCTCTTTGTCTCTCATACAGGTGCTCTGCTGTACAGGCACTCTGCTGTCCAGGCGCTCTGGTGTACAGGCACTCTGGTGTACAGGCACTCTGGTGTACAGGCACTCTGCTGTACAGGCGCTCTGGTGTACAGGCGCTCTGGTGTACAGGTGCTCTGCTGCACAGGCGCTCTGGTGTACAGGCGCTCTGCTGTACAGGTGCTCTGCTGCACAGGCGCTCTGCTGCACAGGCGCTCTGCTGCACAGGCGCTCTGCTGTACAGGCGCTCTGGTGTACAGGTGCTCTGGTGTACAGGCGCTCTGGTGTACAGGTGCTCTGCTATATGCACCAGAGCAATGGGGACACACTGAACTGCCACCTACTGTACTAAGATAGGACCCAGTCACAGCCTCTGAGCACCAATCAAACACTTTGCTTTCTAAATGAGACAAATAAATGATCACATAGAGAAAGCCTGAACAACCAGAAATTATTTTGAATGCAGCTAACATTGTCGAGTGCAGCATTGCTGATGCAGTTCAAAAATATTTTTAGCAGATAGTTGTAGCCCAGACACACATATTCAAATATCTGCGACACAAGGTGAGCATTGCTGCCAACCGTCATCACCTCTTTCCAGTGGTAAGCACACGGTCTGAGATGCTCGGGGGGTGGGGTTATTGGCAGAGAGGCTTGGAGGCCAGACGGGGTTCGAGGGGGCGTGGGTGCGGAGCAGTGCCGTGATGAATACTCAGATCCCTGGCCGCCCTCGAGCCGAGCTCCGAACTCTGCAGCTGACTGACTGCTAATCACGAGCTTCTTGCACACGGTATAAATCTATGGTTGCTTTCACCGGAACTACACTTTTTTATTGTGTCCAACGTAAATAGCATGATGCTAAATTAGCGACATTAAGCAAATTATTTGATAAACTTCCTAGAGAAACTTTTTCTTTGAGGTTCATGTCTTATAAGCCACGAGAGGGAGGTCAAAGGAACAAATGTGTATTTCTCAAAAAGCGGATTTCTCAAGAAATGGTTATGCACTATGGCTGCCAGGTTTAGAGTTTCTCAAAATGACACAACCTGCACAGCTGGAGGCGTAATCGCGAACGAGGTCAGCAGCTGTTCACATCAGTTACTCTGACTGGATTATACTGCCCAGTCGGTACCACAAACCAAACCTGTCCAAATAATTTGAAAAGTGGACATTCCAGCCAAAAACCGGACGTCTGGCACCCCCATTATGCACCGAACATTGTAATCTAATGGGAAAATAAAGTGTGGCACAATCTAAAGGCGGCAGGTTTTTAAAAACAGCACTTGCCAGGCCTGCGGTGTGCTCAAGGTTAAATCCCGACCTTGAATCTCACTGGGTGTATGTAAATCCTCCAGTGTGAACCATGCAGTCCTGGCCCAGATACCCAAGTAATATAAACTTCTAATCCAGCTTGATAAGACTGCCAACAGGACTTCCTATGAAGTACAAAGAGCCTGCCGTTTTAAGTTTGAGGAGCCCGATAGCCAAGCCCCTCATCAATTAAACATATCAAACACTTGTCTGCATTCCAGCTACTGGTGATGTATAATAAATGAGTAGGAAAGGCCAGATGAAGCAAGAGGACCCTGCGGTGTGTGTGTGTGTGTGTGTGTGTGTGTGTGTAATCACACCATCCATGTCGTCAGTGATGGCGGGACATTCTGTCCGGGCTCTGACAGCAAAGTGGCCCGGCCCACGATGAGAGAAAACTGTACAGGGCCGGATTTAGACAGAATGACCAACAACGTTTAGGCCAGGAAACTCAAACACCGGCCCAGGGGGGCCGCAGCGTCTGCTGGGTTTTTGTGCGTAACAGCTGTAATTGTCAAATTTAATTCTTTAATTGGCTGAAGAGTCAACACAACATGTTTACCAAACCCAGACTGAAAGAACCATAAATCCTGCAGATACTGTGGCTGCTGCAGCCAGGGCTGGATAAAACCAGTAATGGACCCCTGGGCAAAACACTTCAGAGCCCCCCAAGTGGTAAATTATGCAAACTAATATGCGTGTAAAACTATTGGCCCATAGAGCCTATTGGTCTGAGGCTCTTGGGTGGTAAGACTGGAGTCAGACGCCTCTAACCTTAAGCACCGCATCATGGTGGGAACAAACAGGATGACGGAGGCTCCATTCGAATGACACGTCCCTCTCAGTCCCCAAGGGAACAATGATACCTGGCAACGCCGGCACAGTTTGGGGGTGTGACTGCTGTTTAATACTGACACAGGCGTTATTCTCTCCAAGTTGGTGCACACACGGTCAGTTCTGCTGATTGCAATATTTGGAAGTTTATCGCTACAAGTGTTCACACAAAATGTAGAAACAAATCTTTTGTGTATTCTTAATCTTGTTTGAGCCGTAAATCCTTAACTTATGTCATGCAGTCAAATTTATCAATCAGTCACTAAACTGAAATCATTGCAGCTCAGTTGCTGTTATTAAAATGAAGGAGTGCACTCATTAGAAAGCAAAACAGCCCCCTAGTCCTCCCCCAGTCTGTGATCACAATCTCTCCCAGTCACCCCCAGTCTGTGATTATAATCTCTCCCAGTCCCCCAGTCTGTGATCACAATCTCTCCCAGCCCCCAGTCTGTGACACAATCTCCCCCAGTCAGTCGATACATCTCACATCTGCATCCCCAGTCCCCATCTGTGATCACAATCTCCCCCAGTCATGTGATCACAATCTCCACAGCACAATCTCCCCATCCCAGTCTGTGATCACAATCTCCACCCAGTCACACATCTCCCCAGTCTGTGACACAATCTCCAGTCCCCCAGTCTGTGATCACAATCTCCCCAGCCCCGTCTTGTCCATCCCCCAGTCTGTGAGCACAATCTCCTCCAGTCCCCCCAGTCTGTGATCACAATCTCCCCCCCCCCCAGTCTGTGATCACAATCTCCCCAGTCTGTGAGCACAATCTCCCCAGTCCCCCCAGTCTGTGATCACAATCTCCCCAGTCCCCCAGTCTGTGATCACAATCTCCCCCAGTCCTCCCAGTCTGTGATCACAATCTCCCCAGTCCCCCAGTCTGTGATCACAATCTCACCAGTCTCCCCAGTCTGTGATCACAATCTCCCCCAGTCCCCCCTAGTCTGTGATCACAATCTCCCCCAGTCCTCCCCAGTCTGTGATCACAATCTCCCCCAGTCCCCCAGTCTGTGATCACAATCTCTCCCAGTCCCCCAGTCTGTGATCACAATCTCCCCAGTCTGTGAGCCATCTATGAGCATATCTCCCCCAGTCCCCCCAGTCTGTGACAATCCCCCCAGTCCCAGTCATGAACCATCTCCCCCAGTCCCCCCCAGTCTGTGATCACAATCTACCTCAGGTTTAAACCCCTAGACCACAGAACTGCAAATCGCAGAATTGACCTTCAAAAAAGGAATCTCTGTTTTGCACAGAATTTTGCATTTTCTGCCTTGTCAGATGGTCTTCAATGCACTTTACATACCCTTAAAAAACCTATTAAAAAGTGGGGAGGGTTGTGCTAGGAACACTGTGCTGAGTAAGTAACCATCATATTAAAGTTTTAGTTTAGCCATTAATATACCCCAAACTAACACTGCTTTCTAGCCTTTAGCACACCAATTTAGTACACCATCAAACTTAAAAGTAGTCTAAGCTTCTAACGTCAAAGGTCAAAGAAATTAATAAAATCTGCCTGTCCATCCATTATCTAACCAGCTTGTCCCTGGACAGGGTCACAGCTTCATTTAGAAGGATGTGATATAGACAGTATCTCAATGGGATTAAACCAGGGCAGTAGCTCAAGTGAACTAGCAGAGCTCTGTGTGTAACAGTATGGCCTATAGCCTGGCCTAGGCTCTGGAGAGTCAGGGATTTAAACTCATAAGACTATAGGCTAAATGACTAGAGATAAGAGTACTAGAGACTAGATTGGAATCATTTTAGTCAGTGCTGCATGTCTTTTTTTCAACCAGTTCATCATTATCATTGGCAGGGAGGTTTAACGTTGGGCTTGCAATGCAACCTCAATGGGATTAATCCACACAAAAACAAAATTGTCATCTGGGCTCACTTTAACAGGTCATTTAACAAGGAAATATACAAAATCTTTAAAAAATTAAGCAAAGCCATTAAATTATTTGAAAAGTGCACTGACAGTTCAACAATGTTATTTTTTATTTTAGAAGTCAGAAATTATTATGATAATTTGAAAATTTGTTTATGAGCATTTGTGCCTGGACTTCACCAAAATCACTGGGGTCATTATAAAAAATCTAACCACATTGAAGGCATTATTACACATTTCATCACAAGAAAAACTCACTGATAAATTTTTTAGATGTTAATTACTTATTTATTGATATGATGGTATATTTTTGTGTCCTAAAAACATTACAGCTGCCAGCACCCTGAATAACTTAGCACTCTAAAGCCATTTCAGAAGCAAAATGGCACAAAAAAACAGCACATGCTATCTTATTCAAAATAACCCCAGAAGGGATTTTGTATTGGTGAAATGGAATGTTATTCAAATTGTAGCCAACCCCTGTCTTGACATCATCCTCTCGGGAAAAGGCACTATAAAACGTTTTTGCTATGTAATTGTGATTACATGTTTGACCATATCTTGTTCGACTTTCAGTTTTTGTCTAGTGAGTTTATTTGCTGATTGGATTTTGTGTTTGACCATTGTCATGTTCTATTCAACTCTAATTCTGGCCTTAGTCCTTCTAGTCTCTGCCCAGTGTGGATTTTGTGTGTTTGACTCTATTTCGTTCAATTCGACTTGACTCTCGTTAGCCTCTCTGTTCACTGTTAGTAAGAGCGTTTTTTTCTTTATTATTTGTGAAGGTGACTCTGGGTGGAATTTAAAATCTCTATTGGGGATACGCTATTCGGGCTCTTGGTCTCAGCCTGCAGATTAAGTGTACCGAATCTCAGTGTTTAAAGCCGCCCCGTACCTGGCAAGCCTTCGAAGACTAGCCAGGTTAGTTGATTCTGGATAGGCAGATAGGGACCGGAGTTACTTGTCAGTCTGCAGTGATCATTTACTTTACCCATTACCCACTCTTTTCCCTTTTCCATCATAAACAGTCAAAATGGCTGCTGCTGACAATCCTCCTTGTAATCGGGTCAAAGTTTTAGAAACATTTAATTCCATTGAGCTTTTAAAAATGAATAGTCTCAATCGCGAGGGCATCACAATAATAGTAGAAGGCACAGGAATGCCGTATATGCTCCCAAGCTTCTTTCTTGGCTTTTGAAGCGATCCAAAAATGCGACTCCACATTTCCATTTAATAAGGTCTTTCCTTTCATGAACCACTTGAGCAAAAACTAAAAGCTGTACTTGCATCCAGTTTGGTTTTCGTGTTTTTATTTTCAGGACAATGTAGCATCACATTTGATGTTGCTAGCCTAATAATTAAAAGGATGTTTAAATACACACTGACTCATTATTCTACGAGCTGCCAGACATGTAAGAGGCTGAAAATTAGCCAAATATATAGTTGACTAGTCAGTATATTATTTTTGGTTTCATGTTAAATCAGCAACAAATCTTTATTTGAGTATAGCAACATGATTAGTAGCTTGCTTCTGGCTACAGTATTTCTATGATGAATTTTCTGACACAGACCCATCCCCTATCAACCAATCACAGTGAGCATAGCAGGTAAGCTCATTCATGAAACATAACCTCATTCATAGCAATGAGGTCAACCCAGCCCCTCCCCATTCCTCAGTAAAAGTTGGTCACAGGAACTTTATGAATACAGGTTTTAAGAGGACCCTCTTAGGAGCTTTAAGTGGCACTTAGGAGAACTCTTAGCGCTAAGATAAAATGTTTTGTGAATACGGCTCCAGGGGCACCAGTCTGACAGCCATTGATTTACTGACGTCAGTCTGCAGAAACTTTCCTCATCTTGCCAAGAGGGGTCGGGGCAAGAGAAAATTACTGAACCAGACATGGGTTTCGTTACTTCATTTTAAATTATTTCTTGTGATTCCCAATTGCTTCAGCCAGACATCATTTGCGCCAATGTGAATAGCATGTTTTTGTTTTGATAATTTACACTTGGTCTTAGCCAGCACTTTTAGATTTGTTCCTATGTCGGTCGCTCCCACCCCAGGAGTACATTGAACTCTCTGAACTGTGGTGGTTAGAGTCACTATTTTCACATTTCTCAAAATAGAATTTAGAATTACCAGAGCTCTTTCAACAAGCTTCTCAGCAGGTGTGCTGGGAAGGGGAGGAAAACATGAAAACAGGCTTCTCAGCAGGAGAAAGAAGAAGCAGAAATGGGAGAGGCAGAGGGGCAAAAGAAGCCACCACTTACATCACATCCAGAGTCTGGCAGACTGCAGCCAGTTAGCTCGTGGATGAACTGGAGATGGTTAGAGCTTGAGATTTTGAAACGCTGATAGCATAGCAGCCCAAAAGATTATTTTCGGAGGCAGCAGTCGAAAAAGTGAAGAAAGGATGAAAAACGAAGGAAAAATGATGCTCAGCTGCTGCTGTAGCAAGTAGGCTACGGTGCTCGTATGGTTCAGAAAGCAGACCGGAAAGCATTCCACCATCTTAAATATCTACCCATCCGCCTGCACGGCCTAGTCTTTATTTTAGATCTGTGATGGTGGCATGCCTTGTGTTCTCCTCCATGTTTATGTCTTCTGATTTTACAGCTAGCATGATGAAAGCCATACATTTCTAGAGCAGGGCCAGCCAACCCTGTTCCTGGTGATCTACTGTCCTACAGCTCAGGGGTTCCCCCATTTTCTTTCCTTGAGACCCACCTGTGGGGCTGCAAAATGCACTGAGGCCTCCTGTACTGCAAAACAAATTACTGATACAGATACCGAATATTGAATACGACTGAATATAAGCATTTTAAAAATCTAAATATACTGAAAATATAATAGTAGCACCCAGGCAGAACATATCAGTTCTACAAAGATGCGCATTTGAGAATAATGTTAATAATTAATGTTAAGTCTAAAACACAGGCAGGTTTTCAAATTGGATGGGTGTGCCTAGCTCTGTTTGAATATGGACATTGTATTACATCAAAATATATTGAAATTATGTAATTTTGCAGATTATGTATTTGTGAGAATGAAATAATGTTGATGAAAAAAAAAATTGCCAACTTGCTGGGGTAAATGGGATAGGTGTGCCTGCTCCTCTTTGCACAGTTTGTCCAGCTGAGGCGCTATCTGTGTCAGACTCAGCGTGATATCATCTTCAAAGTCCTGTTTTACACAATAGCTGGTTTTAATTGCTGCCAGTGCTGAAAAAACCAGCCATATACAGATAACTGGTCACAAAGGGCAGGAGAACTTTCAGCACTCGACCAGAGGAAATTCTGTTCAAACTTTCCCCCAAAATACTGTCAAGTGTCACGGTGCAAGGAAGTTGCAGGGTCTGTCACAGGGCAGTTCAGGAGCTGATTTTGTTGATGCACACTGAGGTTTCTTTGTCTTTCTGTGTCCACAGCCACAGCAAAAGGATCACTAATACAATCCCATTCACTGGGCTCTGTCTGGAGGTTAGGGAAGCATTGTCCTAATACCCAAATTTGACATGAAAACCAGAAACAGATTTGGCCCTCGTGGCCACCTCTGATTTTGACAGTGGAAGTGACATGAGAGCCACCTGGAGTGTTTGACCCATCTAAAGCAATGGTGTCCCTTGTTTCTATGGCGCCAGTCTAACTGCACCACTGACAGGACTCCTCAGCACCCTGTCATCGACTCCCCCGGCTACACACCGCCCAGCTTCAGGCCCGACTCCACTCTCTACACACCGCCCAGCTTCAGGCCCGACTCCACTCTCTACACACCGCCCAGCTTCAGGCCCGACTCCACCCTTTACATTACATTACATTACATTACATTCATTTAGCAGACGCTTTTATCCAAAGCGACGTACAAAAAGTGCATTTTCATGATCGTAGACAACTGCTGAACACGGGTTCAGTAAGGTACAATTACTTATTTTGTAAAGCTATTTCTAGCCGAGAACAATGAACACTATCCTGGTCTGACATCTGCAATGCCAAACTAGGCAGAAGAATAAGCTACAGTATTAGGATGAATACAATTTACCAAGAAGTGCAGGGAAGGGGCAACATGTAACAAGTGATAGGAAAAGGTTTTTTTTTTTTTTGTTTTTTTTTTTATATATACAGCGTGGTGGTGGTTATTCTAGGTATAGTCTGAAGAGATGAGTCTTCAGGCCACGGCGGAAGATGGATAGTGAGGGGGAGGTTCAGAGAGGGACGGGGAGTTCGTTCCACCACTGGGGAGCTAGGGTGGAGAAGCTCTGTGATCCCTTTGGGCGGGTGGGAGGGGTTGCAAGACGCCCTGCTGCCGCAGAGCGGAGTGGTCGAGCAGGCACATAGAATTGAGTCATGTCCTGCAAGTAGATGGGGGCTGTCCTGTTGGCGGCAGTGTAGGCAAGGGTCAGGGCTTTGAATCACCCTCTACACACCGCCCAGCTTCAGGACCGACTCCACTCTCTACACACCGCCCAGCTTCAGGCCCGACTCCCCCGGCTACACACCGCCCAGCTTCAGGCCCGACTCCACTCTCTACACACCGCCCAGCTTCAGGCCCGACTCCACCCTCTACACACCGCCCAGCTTCAGGCCCGACTCCACCCTCTACACACCACCCAGCTTCAGGCCCGACTCCACCCTCTACACACCGCCCAGCTTCAGGCCCGACTCCACCCTCTACACACCGCCCAGCTTCAGGCCCGACTCCACCCTCTACACACCGCCCAGCTTCAGGCCCGACTTCCCCGGCTACACACCACCCAGCTTCAGGCCCGACTCCACCCTCTACACACTGCCCAGCTTCAGGTTTCCAGCATCAGCGGACGGGAGCACCTCACCTCTCAGCGGGACTGTCCGGCTCAATGAAGCGGATGACCGGGGGGGCCGAGAGCGTTTCCGTGGCGAAGATGCCCCCTTGGAGCTGGACCCCGAACCCGTTGAGGGGGTCACCCCTCAGGGTGATCTCGCTGGTCTCCGTGTGCACAATCTGCCCACCAGGCCCCACAGAACTAGACGCCAACGACACTGAGGGGGCAGAAAGAGAGAGAGAGTGGTTGAGTTGGAAAGAGAGAACAGTTGGAGGTGGAAAGAGAGAGCAGTTGGAGGTGGAGAGAGAGCAGTTAGAGGTGGAAAGAGAGAGCAGTTGGAGGTGGAAAGAGAGAGCAGTTGGAGGTGGAAAGAGAGCAGTTGGAGGTGGAAAGAGAGAGCAGTTGAAGGCGGGAAGAGAGAGGTTGGAGGTGGAAAGAGACAGAGCAGTTGGAGGTGGAAAGCGGTTGGAGGAGGAAAGAGAGTGGTTGGAGGTGGGAAGAGAGAGGTTGGAAGTGGGAAGAGAGAGGCTGAGTTGGAAAGAGAGAGAGGTTGGAGGTGGGAAGAGAGAGGTTGGATGTGGAGAGCGGTTGGAGGTGGACAGCGGTTGCAGTAGAAAAGAAAGCAGTTGGAGGTGGAGAGAAAGCAGTTGGAGGTGGAAAGAGAGAGGTTAGAAGAGGAAAGAGAGCAGTTGGAGGTGGAGAGTGGTTGCAGGAGAAGAGAAAGCAGTTGGAGGTGGAGAGAAAGCAGTTAGAGGTGGAAAGAGAGAGGTTGGAAGTGGGAAGAGAGAGGTTGGAGGAAGAAAGAGAGAGGGGTTGGAGGTGGGAAGAGAGAGGTTGGATGTGGAGAGCGGTTGGAGGTGGAGAGCAGTTGCAGTAGAAGAGAAAGCAATTAGAGGTGGAGAGAAAGCAGTTGGAGGTGGAAAGAGAGAGCAGTTGGAGGTGGAAAGAGAGAGCAGTTGGAGGTGGGAAGAGAGAGTGGTTGGAGGTGGAAAGAGAGAGCAGTTGGAGGTGGGAAGAGAGAGCAGTTGGAGGTGGAAAGAGAGAGCAGTTGGAGGTGGAAAGAGAGCAGTTGGAGGAGGAAAGAGAGAGAACAGTAGGAGTTGGAAAGAGAGAGAGGTTGGAGGTGGAAAGAAAGCAGTTGGAGGTGGAAAGAGAGCTTTCAACATACTTTCATTATTATTATTAGTATTGTTGTTGTTGTTAATATTATTCATAAACATGTACATTAATATGAAGAAATATCCCGTTATCGATACTCAGTTCTTTAAGATGATTGTAGGATATTATTATTATTACTACAGAATTCTGGGAAGGCAATCCAGTTATTCTCAACCTGCTCTTGGTAAAGTATGGATTTCACCATCAATAATTTAAGCACCTCTCAAAATTGTGAGGTTAATCTCAAAGCCCCTCCAATGAAACTTAAAGATTAACAGCATTATAGCAGGAACTTTTTAACTAGAAATTTTTTTAGGATTAAAATCCCTTTTAATATGATTTTTAGAAGCAAGTTTCAGAAGTTGGCCCCAAGTCTCATGTCCTTTGCAGCACTATGGTCAATTAATGTCAATGACATGAGACTAGTTTGCTGTACCCAAAAATTCAGACTCCATTTTGACCATAAAGTTTGAGAACTGTCTCTTCTGTTGTTCAGTGATCAGCTGTATTAACAGATCAGCTTAGTCACATACTGTTCATATGATAAGGTGATTTCTGACCATAGTAGGCTTGACAAAACCACTGAAAACCATGCTTTTTATGAGTATTTCACACTACAATACTCGTTAAATAAAAGTATAACCTACTGCATTGTTAACTGTGATATTAAACAACTGATCAGTTCTTGTTTGAGTAAAAAGCTGATTACAACATTGTCCATGCAACAGGTGAGAGGTGTTGAATGAAAGTCTACTAAAGTCCACTACTTTTCAGTTAAGTGGAAGGATATACGGGTAACTTCATTTAAAGACAATGATAACATTTCAGTAATTTACATGGACTCACAACATAATACATCATCACTGGAAGGAATAATTTGGTCAAGAAGTATATCACTATAAATCATGGATCTCAAACTCAAATCCTGGCAAGGCCTGACTGCTGGTTTTTAGACCATTTCAACCCTTGATACTTTATTTTTTTAAACAGAAAGCATACAGTCTGTCCCTCTTTCATATGTATAGTGGTGCAGTGAATAGCGCTGTTGAATCCAGGCCGCGCCCACATGTACGCTGGGATAGGCTCCAGCTTGGGCTTTCTGACCGAGAGACCTCAGACATCAGGAATCATTGACTACACCTGCAGCATCATCACGCTGAGCACCAGAGCACCCCAGGGTTGTATGTTCAGCCCACTGCACTTCACACCCATGACTGTTCTGCCAAGAATAGCTCAAATCACATCATCAAGCCTGCTGACAACACAACAGCTGTAGGCCTTATCACCAACAATGATGAGTCAGTATACAGAGAAGAGCTGGATTAGCTGGAAGATAGGGGCAATAACAACAACCTGCCTCTTAATGGAGATACAAAACAAAAGAGATGTTTGTTGTCTTCAGGAAGGCCCATGCTGGCCACTTCCCACTGCCCAACGGCTTCACCATGGAGACGTTCAGCTCTACCACAGTCCTCGGAGTGTACACTGCAGATGACCTCAACAGGACCCGTAACACCACCTCCCTCGCCAAGAAAGGCCAATGGCTTCTTCACTTCCTATGAAGACTGAGGAGAGCAAGCCTCTCCCTCCATCATCACCACATTCTACAGGGTTACCAGTTTGAGTGTCCTGACCAGCCCTATCACTGCCTGGTACGGGAATCGCAGTGCCACCGACCACAAGACCCTGCAGCAGATAGCAAAGATGAACGGAAGCATTAGAGGGGTCACCCTCCCTCCATTCAGGACATTTATCACAAACGCTGCACAAGCGAGGCCTCCTGTATTGTCAGTGACCCCTCCCACCCTTCCCATGTACTCTTTGCCCCCATCCCCTCCCCCCCTTGCTGTCTGGAAAAGGTTCTTCAGTATTGGAGGCAGGTCTTCTACCCCCAGGCAGTCAGGTTCCTCAACTCCCTGCTACCTCCCTCCACCCACTCTAGCTGAGACCCCACTCGCACTAGCCATCACAGAATTTTATTTTGGAACCCTGTTGCACAGCAACCACTTATGAACTACACCCTTTCCCTCCCAGGGATGGTCCAGACTGATGCCATGTTTTCAGAACTTTATCATATCTGTTACATTACAGTCTCTCTCTGGACTGCACCCCTTCGCTCTTTTTGCCCAGATTGCACTCTTTTTGCCCAGATTGCACTTATAATGCTGTGTCAATCCAGTCTATCCATAGAGTACACTGCGGCCACTTTTACTTTAGACTGCCCTGTGTATGTATTTCCCTGTATTTCACCGGTCACGTCAACCACATTACGAGTAGTCTTTTGTATAACAGACAGAGAGGTGATCACAGATCACAGGAAACAAGCTTGTAGTACTCAAGTCCAGGACCATGACTTGTGACTCTGACTCGACCATCTGTGACTTGGGAATTGGCTCGGGCTTGAGGATATTTTGGCTTGGTCTTGGACTTGATTTTACTGTATAAAAGGCTATTCGTGCTGCACAAATAAAAAGGGGGAATCAAAGTCTTTGTCTCTCTGTACTTTAAATCAATTTTGCAGTAGCTGTAAAATGTGATGATTATTTTTTCTTGTAGCCACTTCAGGGCATTAATATGAATACCAAAGAGAGAACTTGGAATGGGACTTAGACTGGTGATTGGGTGACTTGGACCTGGTCTCAGGCTCGACTTGGAGTCGAAGTAAGGTCACTTGACACCACAGCCCTCCAGGACCCGGCGTTTGAGACCCCTGGTGTAAATTAGGGAAGGCAGGATTGGTTGGGCATGTGGGGACTACAGAGATAGAAGAGACGGGATACACTTCTCCACGCACGCGAGCTCTTGTGCTCTTTCTTCCTCTGCCTCCTCTTCAGCATGGAGTTGCGGGGGCTCATGGGATGGGCGGCGCGCGGCAGGGTGGAGGAGTTCTGGCTGGCGAAGCCCGATGTGGCGGTGGACCCGGGCGAGAAGCTGGCGGAGACCAGGGCTGAGGAAACAGAAGGGAAATACAGGTGAGTCCTGATACCAGGGCTGAGGAAACAGAAGGGAAACACAGGAAGCATTGAAGGTCCCGAAGAACACAGTGGCCTTCAACATTCTTAAATGGAAGTTTGGAACCACCAGAACTCTTCCTAGAGCTGCCCGCCAGCCAAACTGAGCAATCAGGGGAGAAGGGCCTAGGTTAGGGGGGTGACCAAGAACCCAATCGTCACTCTGACAGTGCTCCAGATTTCCTCTGTGGAGATAAGAGAACCTTTCAGAAGGACAACCATCTCTGCAGCACTCTACCAATCAGGCCTTTATGGTAGAGTGGCCACTCCTCAGGAAAAGGCAAATGACAGTTTGTTTGGAGTTTGCCAAAAGGCACCTAAAGGACTCTCAGAGCATGAGAAGCAAGATTCTCTGATCTGGTGAAACTAAAATTGAACTCTTTGGCCACAATGCCAAGCGTCACGTCTGGAGGAAACCAGGCACCGCTCATTACTGGGCCAATACCATCCCTATGGTGAAGCATGGTGGTGGCAGCATCATGCTGTGGGGATGTTTTTCAGCAGCAGGAACTGGGACTAGGACTAGTCAGGATCGAGGGAAAGATGAACGGAGCAAAGTACAGAGAGATCCTTGATGAAAACCTGTGCCAGAGCACTCAGGACCTCAGACTGGGATGACCTTCCAACAGGACAATGACTCTAAGCACACAACCAAGACAATGCAGGAGTGGCTTTGGGAAAAGTCTGTGAATGTCCTTGAGTGACCCAGCCAGAGCCTGGACTTGGACCTAATCGAACATCTCTGGAGAGACTAAACATCTCCCATCCAACCTAACAGAGCTTGAGAGGATCTGCAGAGAAGAATGGGAGAAATACCCCAAATACAGGTGTGCCAAGCTTGTAGCATCATACCCAAGAAGACTCGAGGCTGTAATCGCTGCCAAAGGTGCCTCAACAAACAAAGTACTGAGTAAAGGGTCTGAATACTTATGTAAATGTGATATTTCAGTTTTTTATTTTTAATAAATTTGCAAAAATGTATAAACCTGTTTTCACTTTGTCATTATGGGGTATTGTGTGTAGATTGATGAGAATTAAAATTAATTTAATTCCCCGTCCCTCTCCGAACCTCCCCCTCACTACCCATCTTCCGCTGTGGCCTGAAGACTCATCTCTTCAGACTATACCTAGACTAACCACCACCACGCTGTATATTTCACCCTAAATCCCCTTTTTTCATGACACTTGTTACATGTTGCCCCATCCCAGCACCTTTTGGTAATTTGTATTTGTCCTAATACTGTAGCTTATTCTTCTGCCTAGTTGGCTTTGCAGAGGTTAGGTCTGAATAGTGTTCACTGTGTGAACTAAACTGTGTTCTTGGCTAGAAATAGCTGCACAAAATAAGTATTGTACCTTACTGAACCTGTGTTTAGCAGTTGTCTATGACCATGAAATGCACTTTTTGTACGTCGCTTTGGATAAAAGCGTCTGCCAAATAAATGTAATGTAATGTTGATAATAAGGTTGTATCGTAACAAAATGTGGAAAAAGTGAAGGGGTCTGAATACTTTCCAAAGGCACTGTAGATAGACAGATAGATAGATAGATTCTTCATCGTCCACTTCTGTGGAAATTTGCCTTCGGCTTCACCATAGTTGCCGTAAAATAAAAACAAGTAGTCACGCAATGCAGACCAAAAAATTACATAATAGTGTCAATTAGGTCAATACACAGCCCGAACAACCCTACGTACATAACAACATGACAAACAGAGACTTCAACTTACGATTGTTAGAGTGCTATGGTAGAGATTAGTAAGTCAAAACAAGGATTCATCAAAGGAATGGCATGCGGAATGAAAGACTTCTTAAATGTGTTTTTTTGAGGCTCTAGGTACTCTATAGCACCTCCCAGAGGGGAGGACGTCAAACTCATTATTTAAGCCTCCAACATGCAAGCAATTTCCTCCGTTCTGTATTAGGTATTACTAGACTGCATTAATGGCTCAGCTCTATAGGGTGGTACATATAATATATGTACAGTACACTGTCACCCATTTCTGATACCGCATACAATTACAAACTGCAATGTGCAACATGACACACTGTGTATGTGCAATGCATGCATTCATATATTAATTTTGCCGTGATAATTAAAAAAATGGACATAGGTAGAATATAAAAGCCGAAATCCATTTTACTCAGCTGTTGAGTTTAATTACATTTGCAGTAGTCTTGGCTGTTGATGGGGTTACTGGAGGACGTCCATGTTGGCGTCTTGCAGTGGCTCGGGTGCTGGGTATGGCAGTAGTTGACACAGGGGTCCCAAGAATGTGGATGGTCACTCTTTTGCACTTTCACTGCATAGAAAAAAACATACAAAACACAGTTTATAATCAGCCACAGTTACCAATGAGGTGAGTTTCAACAGCATCCAGTTTCCCAGTACTACTTGAAATGATGTAACATTTTAGCTACCGTGTTTGTGAAATGATTTATTCTCCTACCAAGAGTTCTGTAAATGAACAGGTACTACATGCATTCCCATTAGAACAGAGACAGTTCAAATTAATCCAACATCTCTAATACTCTGACACAGTTCTGATTTAATGCATTTTCAAATGTAATAACTGCAGCAAAATGCAATCAGTCACTCTTTGTGTTACCTTAGGTCATGTAATTTTACATCCTTGAGTATAGTCCACAAAGGACAGCAGAAAACACAGAATTTACAGATGAAAATGTCAGTTATATGTTAACTGTTCAAACATTAGAATTGTGCACTTTTCTGATTAACTAAACAATTAACAAGTTAGATTTTTCACACAGCATTTTCACCTTGTGCAAGGATATGCAGAGACAGGATAGTGGCGCACTGCAATATGACGGCCTGCGTGTTGTTGCTGGGAAGGGTTATTAAATGAAAGCATCACGGAGGAGTGTTTCATTAGCATTTTTATCATTAATAATCATAATGCAGCGGGGCTCGTCGCAAAGCCTGCTTCTCCATAATCTGCTGGGTCTGCTCCCGTCACGTTTGAATGATAATATCCTGCTCTAATGCCTCTGATTGAAAAAGATATTCTCAGCAGGAGGAAGGAACAAACCCATTTGAGCTTGACTAATGAAGTCCTCAGCCAACAGCACACTTTATAATGGCGAGTGGATGTGCGTTGTGCGCTTAAACTGTTATTCCTCATCCTGCCCTGTAGATGGCGCCCTGTCTCAGAGCCTGCCATTCAGAACCTGTCCCCAGGCGGGCAGTTTTGTTTGGGGGGCTTGTTTCTGACCTTTATGTGTGAGTTTTGAGAAACTGTTGGACTGGTACATGCAATTTTTCTGACTTATCAAATATTCAATATTTGAATATCAAAATTTGTCTTTAACTTCGACGTATATAGGCGGATGCAACAGTTACAATTTTTCTTCACAAAATCAAGTTTGACGAGATAGTTCTGAACTCAAAAAAATAATTATGTTTGTTAGAAACAAAATGCATATTTGCTAGATCAGAGTTAGATCAGAGTTAAGGACAAACGTTGATGGAATGTCGGCCTTATGTCAGGGGTGTCTGCCTAGCCTACTTCCTGCTTAATCGGGTCTTTCGGTGTTGAAATCATAAAGCCACTCGCTAGACTATCACGGCGACATATCTGTATTTTGGAAGATGTCACTGCACAGAGAGACTGTGAATCCAGGTGAATGAATACCCACTCTGGGATTTGTTTAGCCAGGGTCTAAGTGAAACCCGTCCTCATGTACACAAACTGGCAGAACAGCACTGTGCGTCTGTTCCTTAGGCTTGATTGGTACTGAAGAATACCAGCGGCTGGGGGTTTGTGAAGGCAGTCCACCTGTTTGTGCTGATTTCTCGCCTGAGGCTGTAACAGGGGGCATAAGGGGGCAGCCTGCTCTGAATGACGCGTGGTCCCTCCCCAGGTGAGGAGACAGGTGATGCTTATCGGAGCGTGCCTGACACGCTTAGGCAGAAAGAACACAAACAAGCAGATGAACGTCAATCATAAGTTTGGGGCTTCCGAGCCGAATTGAGCCGAAAGAATACGGGGGAGAGAAAGTTTATTCCAAGGCAAAGTATTAGCATCAACCGGACCGGCTCTCTGTCATATTAATCTGGGATTAAGTGGCCTTAACTACGGTCTGAGTGACAGTTTGAGGGACCCAGTTAAAACTTATCTTGAAGTGTGTGGCGCTGTCTTGTTTGCCAGGCAGCAGGTTAACCGCCGAAGTCACCAAAGAGGACAGCCACCACGACAGGGGGGAAGAAACAGCTGGTAAGCGTGTTTCCTTTCTTCGCCAAATGCAAAATGGCAAATCCTCACTCCTCACAGCTTACGCTAAGCTCATCCCGCACAACTTTCTAAGGAATGCAATTCTTATCTTCATTCAGGAGGATAAAAAAAGTTGGTGACGGGGAAAAATGATGACACTGGAGCCATTGACAAAAAACCGATGTGACAGCCGAAAGCTCAAATCTCCTAAAGAGATTAAAATACTGACTCTTAAGGTGACATCAACCGTTTAAAAAAAGCCATGAATCTTAAATCGGAGGTAAGAACATGTTGACGGTTGATTACTCATCCGCTAATTTCCCTGTGCGCGCAGCTGCATGCGAGACAAATTGTTTTGCAGGATTTATGGATGTTTTTCCTCCATGTGCAGGAGCACAGACATGCTGCAAGCACCTACTCTATTATGCTTTTTTAGTTTAAATTTTAATCATACTGTATCACCAAAATGCAATGAAAACTCTCCATAATGATAATACTCCATAATGCTTTAATTAAAGGAAACACACCCATACTGCAATACTAAAGATTATGAATCTTGGAAGACAAACAGATATGATTCTGAACATTAATATAATTCTTCGGCAATGAGCACAACCAAATATTACACGTGACAAGAGCATTAGTAACTTTGTGTTTTACATCAAGTCCCCCTTCCAAAAAAGATATTGATCTGAATGGGGGTTTCCTGGTGAAATAACAGTAAAATAAAAATAAAATATTTCAAAATTGACACCCATAGATGTTTGACAGCATTCCCTGAACTTAAGAGCTATAAACATTCTGCATTACCTGTAATTAATTTTCACAAGTCAGAGTTAAGGCAGAGACAATTTCTGACCAATAAATCCATGTCTCCGATACACACAGCCAATAAAACTGTGTCCCCCACACAACCAATTAAACTGTGTCTCCCTTACACATCCAATAAAACTGTGTCTCCCCAACACACAGTCAATAAAACTGTGTCCCCGACACACACTCAATAAAACAGTGTCCCCCACACACAACCAATAAAACTGTGTCCCCCCACACACAGCCAATAAAACTGTCTCCCCAACACACAGTCAATAAAACTGTGTCCCCGACACACAGTCAATAAAACTGTGTCTGCCATCCACCCAATAAAACTGTGTCCCCAACACACAGCCAATAAAACTGTGTCCCCCAAACACAGTCAATAAAACTGTGCCCCCCGCAGATGCCCAGTAAGACTGCTTAGTTCTGCTGTCCTGTACACATGCCTTACAAGTGAGACTCTAGCTTGTGTGTGTCTGCATGCTAAAATTAAAAGTTCTAATTGTTGACCCAGTTAAGAGTAGCAATAAATTGGATAAATTGGACCATGAATCATATCCTGGAAGGAAATATTCGTCTGCACGCATTAGGAACTTCGTGTCCCTCAAGGAGACCTGCAAACTCTCTGCCCCTGCCACTGCCAACCAGCATTTTACATGCATAGTGATGCATAGTGTATGTCCTCTGCTGGTTTACATTCCAACAGTGAGGGCTGCCATTTGCTGAAGCATTCTTGGGATTTAATCTACATAGGAAGAGCACACAGTTCTGAAAATCAAATCTATTCGCCTCACGCAACACTTTCCATCGAAAGGGTAGAAAATCTTGTGTGCTCCATCAGGCAATGTTACATCACTACAAGTGGGTTCAATAAAATGTTTCTTATTTCATGTAGAATGCTTAAGGTCCATCCATCCGTTATCTATACCAGCTCATCCTGAGGAGGTTTTAGATAATGGATGTCCAAAGACAAGCAGGTAAGCTAATCGGAGACTCCAAATTTCTAATAGGTATGAGTGTGTGAGTGAATGGTGTGTGCCCTTCAATATATTGGCAGCCTGTCCAGGATGTATTCATGCCTCTCACCCAATGCATGCTGGGATAGGCTCCAGCACCCCCCGCAACCCTGCTCAGGATAAGTGGGTATAAATAATGGATGGATGCCAAGAAACTGGCTTTGACATGGAAACAATGAATAAGTTAATAGTGAAGACTGTCATATTTAATTTGTTGGTATTTACAAACGTATTGGGTGAGCCGTGTAAGAATTACAACCCGTTTTATACATACATAGTTCCCCCATTTGAGGGAACCAAAATTAATTGGACAATTGGTTTCTTAACTGTTTCTTGGCCAGTTGTGCATCAGCATCCTTAGTTAATGCACAACAAAGCTAAAAGGTCTAGAGTTGATTATAGGTATGGCATTTGCATTCGGGGTCTGGGGATGAATACTTTTGTAATGAGAATTTGTTTGTAAAAAGACTTGTTGAATAAAAAATATTTTTGTATCGTATATGTGTTGAATATACTGGGTGAGTGAAGGGGAAATGCCTTACAATCTAAAGGTTTTAACAGGACAGAATGTGGAAGTTCACCGTGGGCGAATACTTTCACTTCCTGAAGTTCAGGAGAGGTGAATACTCTGAAGGCACTGCAAGGGGAATTTAAGAGGCGGTGTTTTTGCCCACCCGTGGGGTTTGAGCTTAACTTGGGCAAATTTATGGTTTCCATGTGCCACTCAATATCAAAGATAATCTAGTGTGCATGGCTGAACACCTGCTGAGAACACACACTTAACTTTCTCTTAGCGCAAAACGCTTGAATATGTGCATGAATAAATCTGCCAGGGCAAAACAGGGTCACAAACGAAAATGTAGTTTGTAGCAAACAGCAGAGCCAGGCACACTAAATATACATCTTACAAGCCACACTTCTATTTAGGGACCTGTTTAGACCTGCAAGATTTACACATGTACTAAAGCATCTTTTGCTTTAAGTTTAAGCTATGGCTTGTAAGAAACAGCAAGGGATCCAGGAACACACTGACATGTATATTTTACAAGCCATACTTTGACTTGGGAATTTACTTTGAGATGAAAACAAGTTGCCTGGAAACATATGGGTTTTCAGCTCAAGTCCAAGTGCTTTAAATAATTAATTAACATGCAAACTTAAAAGTGTCTTTTTGTATATTACACTGGTTTTATTCAATTAAGGTGAAAGTAGTGTTCAGTTGACTTGAATAAAGAGAACCGTTCCGTGTGAGACAATCACTGATTATTCTAGAATAGAAAGGTTCTGCGTGAGACGATCACTGATCATTCTAAAAGAGAACAGTTCTGCACGAGAAGATCACTGATCATTCTACAGAGAACCACTCTGCGTGAGATGGTCACTGATCATTCTACAGAGAACCACTCTGCGTGAGATGGTCACTGATCATTCTACAGAGAACAGTTCTGCGTGAGACACTCACTGATCATTCTACAAGTTGTCTCATTTCTTAATCAAGCAAATGAGATGGATACTGATGTTCTCTACATCTGTAAGTCACTCTCTGGATAAGACTTGCTCAGTGTTTGTAATGTCATGTAATATAAATACTATATTTTTGGATTCTGAGTCTCTGCTATTGGATTAAGATATATCATACGTATTTAAAAAGCTTTGGGTTTAACAGCATGCATATTAAATGCTGGCAGTATTAAGCAATAAGCCCCACCCTAACTCTGTTGCTATATATTATAAAAAGTACAAGCTTTGTAAAATATGGGTGACAAAGGGGGAAGAAACAAAAGCTACAGGCATTTCTGTAACAGTGGCTGACAGTAACTAGACACTAAGCTGATCTGAGGCTGACTTACATAAAGGTTGCCATGTCAATAAAATCTAGATACATGCTGATCGTATGCTGTTTTAATGATCAAGGTACACCATATTTACAATTCATTTAAAATGACAAGTAATAGGCTACCAAGTGTGGTGATATTTAAATAATTTTTCAAACATGTATGCCATTTAACTTGTCTGCATTCCACTCATTTGAACATAAAAGTATATATTTTATGTTCAAATCACGGAATATTGTAATAGAATGGCTGAACTGTATGTACTGTAAGACCCACTACTGTGAACTTGGATAAAGCTGTCATTGTTCTGTTAATTGCACCTTTTGATTTGAGAATATTAAATATAGTTATGTAATCTCAGTTTTGATATAGTTATTTTTATTACTTAATGTGCACATGCACCCCTGTATTACTGGTTTAAAGACAGTTTAATGGCTTCCACAAAGCAGGTAGAACTAGTGTACTAGGAGGCTTCCAATGTACTTAAACTCAACACATCCACTCAGCTATTAATGAACAAGAATAAATAACCTCTAACACATTTTTGGGTCCTGGATTTACTGAACCACGTGTTCACCTGGCCACACTAGGAAGTGGTAATGAACACCACTATAAAATAATAATAATAATAATAATAATAATAATAACAATAATAATAAAAATAATAATGATTAGGAGTATTACTATATTACTACAGAGTATATGTCTTGTATTGTGATTAGTATCGTTTGGGTCCACTCCCTGGGCAATCCCTACTCTCTGTGCAGGAACACCTTCCCCCTCTGTACTGTAGTTCTTGGGGCCCCGCCCACTCACCAAAGTTTTGGGGTCCCGCCCACTAACCATAGTCCTAGGGCCCCACACACTCACCGGAGTTCTAGGGCCCCACCCACTCAACAGAGTTCTAGGGCCCTGCCCTCTCACCAAAGTCCTGGGGCCCCACCCAAAACCCACTCACCAAAGTCCTGGGGCCCCACCCACTCACTGGAGTCCTGGGACCCCAAAACCCACTCACCAAAGTCGTGGGGCCCCATCCACGCACTGGAGTCCTGGGCACCACCCACTCACTGGAGAACTGGGGCCCCATCCACTCACCAAAGTCCTTGGGCCCTGCCCACTCACAAAGTTCTGGGGCCCCACCCACTCACCAAAGTCCTGGGGCCCCGCCTACTCACCAAAGTCCGGGGGCCCCAACCACTCACCGAAGTCCTGGGGCCCCGCCCACTCACCAAAGTTCGGGGGCCCCAACCACTCACTGGAGTCCTAGGGCCCTGCACACTCACCAAAGTCCTGGGGCCCTGCCCACTCACAAAGTCCTTGGGCCCCACCAAAACCCCACTCACCGAAGTCCTGGAGCTCCACCCACTCACTGGAGTCCTGGGCCCCACCCACTCACTGGAGTCCTGGGACCCCAAAACCCACTCACCGGAGTCCTGGGGCCCCGTCCACTCACTGGAGTCCTGGGGCCCGACCCACTCACCGGTGTACGGAGGCCCCGCCCACTCTCCGGAGTCCTGGGGCCCCGCCCACTCATCCGGAGGCCCCCACACTCCCCAGAGGCCCCGCCCACTCACCTGTGTCCTGTGGCTTGCTGGGCAGCCGGCTGTGGTGGGCGGGCAGGATCTCCAGCTTGGCCTGGTCCGCCGTGCTGGCCAGCAGCTGAGTGGCCTCCAGCAGCGTGCAGTGCTCCGTGCTCGTCCCGTCGATGGACAGGATGTGGTCCCCCACGTGCAGCGCCCCGCATCTGGAGGAGGGGCGTGAGGCAGAACCATGAAAGACACACGCTGGCATATTCAAAATCAACATAATCCACCAAGACTAGTTCTTTCATAGATATACATGGGTCAGCTGCTTTTATACCTAGCTAGAGAGCCACATTCGACAGACATTTCTTCATTTCACAACACAGCACAAGTACAATCAAGTTCATACAAGTAGATGAGCACAGACATCAACTCATGAAGAAAAAATGTAACTAATTTTATTCACATAACAAAATGTGTGACCCTGCACACTTTATTATTAAGCAGAGTATGTGTCTCTCTGCTCGCTCCTGCAGCCCGAGCTCATGACCACACTTCAGGTGACCAGCGCCCTTTTTCCGAAGCAGGATTACTGAGTTAGCTGGATAACTGTGCTGAGTAAAATCCTGTATCACAGAGCAGGATTACTGAGTTAGCTGGATAACTGTGCTGAGTAAAACCCTGTATCACAGAGCAGGATTACTGAGTTAGCTGGATAACTGTGCTGAGTAAAACCCTGTATCACAGAGCAGGATTACTGAGTTAGCTGGATAACTGTGCTGAGTAAAACCCAGAACCCTCCCATATCTGGAACATGGACTGAAGTAAAAAGAGCAGTTCCGGGTTTTACTCAGAGTAGTTATCCAGCTAACTCAGTAAGCCTTCATGAAATACATACTTGACTCCTGCTTAATTTGTAGTATTGGGTATGAGAAGCAAGCATGTGTCATAAATAAAATTTGTTTGTTGTTTTATTATTATTATTATTATTATTATTAGTATTATTAGTATTATTATTATTTCTGAGACTGTACATATTTTCCTGTGAGTCCATCTTGTAAAAATGGCTAATTAGAATTTATAATGAATAAGAGAGGTTCAGGTGACTATGATTAGGCTACTTTCGAAGCTTGATATTTTCACTTGATTTACAGTATCAGTGACACGTAAAATGCATTGCCCCCCTGCCACATGTATGTTCCATTATCATAGCCCATTTTATTGACCCTAGTCGTAGCTGAAATATATACTGGTATTTCCTGATACGATTGTGCATCCATACTATTTCAGTAGTGGCAGCTCTCGCCGCGTCTTGCGTTCAAAACCTGCCTCCATGACTCAGCTATGAGTTACTATGACAACGGTTGTAAGTAATGTTCCAGATGTTTTTCCAGAAATTGAGATGCATGTCCTGTAGACTAAAACCCACTAAAACTAGCATGTTTTAATTTCTGGACCATATTATTGTTGGGCAGGGTTATCAGGGTGAAGTTTTCCTTTAAACTGCACAAGCCAGACATCTGTATCAGACTGCCAGCAGCAGAGCAGCATCAGAGCAGAAACACCGACACTGGCAGCTGCTCTGCAGTGCTACAGCACTCCCAGCCATTCTGCGCCCTAGAGCACTGGTGTGCTTGGAAAGTAACCATGTCACAGGCAAAGAAAGTGTCGCAGCGGCACAAGATGCACAGATCACAGGAGCGTGAGATGCGGTGGCAGGTATGACTGTGAGAGAGAAGCACCTGTCCACGACGCTGGCGGCTTTGATCTTGTCGATGACGATGACCTGCTTGTTCCTGTGCGTGGCGGTCGCCAGCGTGATGCCCAGGGCCGTCCCGGGAGACTTGGCGATTTCCACCAGCAGGGGGCCGGAGGCGTTCGTCACCGTATCTGAGCGCCACAGACAAGGCAGCACAACAGTGAGCATCAACGGTGGTGACGTGAAACCTTGCAGGGCAGTTCCCTTCACACTAGAAAGGCGTGTTTTCACTGCCTTAAACCGCCCAGTGGCATCAGGCTCATCCAGCATAGCAGCCTCGATTTCAGCCCCCACAGTGGCCTAATTTCATACAGATCATGAAACATTATGTAGAAAATGAAAATTGTCTTGAAATAAAGGACACGACTGTATCAAATTCAACACTTTTATTTCTAATTCATATCGGGTTCGTTATATAGGTAAGGGAAAATGTGCCAAGGCGTTTTACAAGCAGTCGATTATTTTAGTGTGATTATATCGGCAAAATTAGTTTTGATAGCGCTTGACCCAGCAATTTGTATCAAAGCATTGGTCATTCAGTTGCTGAATAGCGTGCTGGAGGAGAGAGAAACCCATTCACACCTGGGCATCCGTACATGTTACCTACTGTCTGGCAGGGGGGTTTGTGAAGAAAATGGCACAAAATGCCTGTATTTCCTTAATGAGTCGATTTTTTGGAATTCTAGCAACGCAGTTATTTTAGTCATTTGCATTTTTGGAGTAATTTGCATTTGAGGGCTGGGGTGGGCGAAGAGGGGTCACCACTTCTCTCTGTGACCACAGCGGGTGGCAAACTCGCAGTCTGGGGGGAGGGGGAGGTGGGCTGGGGTGAGTGGAGAGGGGTCACCACTTCTCTCTGTGACCCCATCGGGTGGCAAACTCGCTGTCTCGGGGAGGGGGAGGGGGAGGTGGGCTGAGGTGGGAGGAGAGGGGTCACCACTTCTCCCTGTAACCATTTCGGGTGTCAAACTCGCCACTCAACCAGATGAAAAATATCATCTCTAATCGGCCACTTCAAGACCAGGTGAGGGGAGAGTGTAGGGAAAGAAGTGCCTCTTAACGTCTGATGTTTTCAGAAGGCGGGGAGTTTTTCTTGTTTTTCCCGACAAACACTCCGTAACCTTTTTCCTCTGTGGGGGAGTGGTGGGATGAAGCAACTGAGCTTATCTGAGCTTCGCTTGTCCAACATTCTGTGAGGTTTTTTGTTTTCTTTATTTAAGGTAAATTATTATTTGTTTTCTAGAACTCTTGGGTTGTCTATGGACTTTCACTTATTAAAACCTCTGTCCTTTTCCTACCTGTATAACTTAAGTTAAAAAAAACACTTAAGTATTCGAAATAAATTAATTCAGTCACAGCATTCGTTTTACAATGGTCCAACCCTCAATCACAGCACAACAGAGGCTTGGATTCAACCAACCTTTATACTTAACCCTAACCCCTAAATAAGTGCTGTAACATAAATCCCAATATAATGTTGATTACATTCTTCACAAACAAAGTTTGGTGAGTTTATACCAAATTATGTTTGCATGAAATAAAAAATAAAAGTTTGGTATAGTTTTATACCAAAATGAACCACCAACTGTGTTTGAAAAAGAGAAACTCTAACATACATTTATGTTTCAGTTCAAGGAGTATATTAAATTCATGCCTCTCTCCTTTGCTCTCATGCTTAGCGATTTCAGTGAGTGCGTGTGTGTGTGTATGTGAGACTCAATTTCAGTGAGTGCTCATGTGTATGTGAAGCTCAGTTTCAGGGAGTGCTCATGTGTGTGTGAGGCTCAATTTCAGGGAGTGCTCGTGTGTGAGGCTCAATTTCAGGGAGTGCTCGTGTGTGTGAGGCTCAATTTCAGGGAGTGCTCACGTGTGTGTGAGGCTCAATTTCAGGGAGTGCTCATGTGTGTGAGGTTCAATTTCAGTAAGTGCTTGTGTGTGTGAGGCTCAATTTCAGTGAGTGCTTGTGTGTGTGTGAGGCTGAATTTCAGCGAGTCCTCATGTGTGTGTGAGTGTGTGTGTGTGTGAGTGTGTGTGTGGGTGGAGCTCGATTCCAGCGAGAGCTCAAGTGGGCGGGGCTCACCCATGATGGACACGTCGTACTCGATCTGGAACAGGGCCTCCTGGCCGCACTGGGTGAGCACGGTCAGGGCATCGGCATGGCTAGCGCTGTGCAGGGGCACCCCATCCACACTCAGGAGACGGTCACCCACTTTCAGAGTGCCCTCTCTGTGGGGGAGAGGGAGAGAGAGAGGGAGGGAGGGAGGGAGGGAGAGAGGGAGAGAGAGAGGGAAAGAGGGAAAGGGAGGGACGGACAGGGAGGGAGAAGAGAGAGGGAGGAAAATGGAGGGATGAAGGGAGAGAGGGAAGGAAGAGGGAAACGGAAGGAGGGACAGGGAAGGAGAGAGAGGGAAAAGGGAAAGGGAGGGAGGGACAGGGAGGGAGAGAGGGAGGGAAGAGGGAAAGGAAGGGATCCCAATCACACTATAAATCAATCACACAGTCAATAACATAACTCCCCACCCACTATTTAATATTAATCAGTACCATGCACCATAATTCCCTGCCACTTCTTTAATAATAATCTTTAATATTAATCAGTAGCATGTGGTGTAATTGCCAACCCCCCTCTTTAATATTTATGATTAATCAGTAATGTAACACCCTCCCTTTCCCTCACTGGCCCAGAGACAGCATCAGTGGGTCCCATTAGGGGATTGTGATGTGCGCAAGGCTCAGGTAAAACGGGCTCCGGCAGGAAGTGCTGGGGAACGGAAGAGAGAGACTCTTAGAGGTCCATCTGCTTTCAGGGGTATTTAACCAGCCTTCATCTGGCTCCAGAGCTGTAGAAAGAGGCAGACTGCTGTGTTCCTGTGTAACCCTGACTGCGTAATCCCAATTGTGTAACCCCGACTGTGTAATCCCAACTGCGTAATCTCAACTGTGTAACCCCGACTGTGTAATCCTAACTGCGTAATCCCAACTGTGTAATCCCAATTGTGTAACCCCGACTGTGTTATCCCAACTGTGTAATCCCAATTGTGTAACCCGACTGTGTAATCCCAACTGCGTAATTCCAACTGTGTAATCCCGACTGTGTAACCCCGACTGTGTAATCCCAACTCTGTAATCCCAATTGTGTAACCCCGACTGTGTAACCCTGACTGTGTAACCCCAACTGTGTAATCCCAACTGTGTAACCCCGACTGTGTAACCCTGACTGTGTAATCCTGACTGTGTAACCCTGACTGTGTAACCCCGACTGTGTAATCCTGACTGTGTAACCCTGATTGCGTAATTTCGACTGCAACACACCAGGAAAATGGCTGGAGGCAGGTCTGGCTGTGTGACCCTGATGCATGTAGAGCTGGATGTGGTTCGGGGGGAGCAGCGCTAGCCGATGTTAGCTGTAACTCTAACACTCTAGACACTAACGCGCCTATTGGGGTTTGGGCCCCACGGGCGCAGGGGAGGGTACATCAGCGAACCGGCGCATTCCGTCTTGTTTTCCATGACCTGTCACGTCTCCGTTCAGACCCATGAGAATGATTTGAAAAACATGCTACCTCCACGGGGGGTGAGGTTGTGAAGTCTCACCCTCCGATCGTTGGTGGCTACAGTTTGTTTGTTACCTGTCGGCAGGGCCTCCTGGTCGCACGTATGTCACCACTAGGGGGCGCGACTTGTGCCAGTCTTCATGAGACCCCCCTGAAAGATGGCAAACACACACCTCAGCTCCACGTCCTGTGCCACCATACTCACAGAAACTGGTGCGAACAGTCTATGCTCAGGACACAGTCAATTCAATATTACTTCCAAACTAGGATGAAAAGTTATGAGTAATAAAAGTTATTTTTCACATTAAATCACAGATTACAGCACCACTATGCGGACAAACTGAAAGCTTTTTACAAGTACACTACTCTGAGCCAAGGTGAATACTATACTCTCAGAGGAGAAGTAGAAATTTAAGCGGAAAAGAAAATAAAAAGTTTAATAGGTAAGAGAAGAACTGGTAGCATGATAATGAATTCAATATAAATTGTGTTTGCTTTGCTTGCCTACCATGGAAATGGACTCACAAAAGGTTTGAAAAGAAAAAAAAAAAGTGAAGTTACGGACAAAGAAGACATAATTCAGACCACTGGATATATTTGATATTTCTATGCATACTTCTGTAAAACATCACTTGCTTCCAAAAAGTGAGGGTATATTTTATTGTGAGTAATTGTTACTCGCTTCCTTTAAAACACCATCTTTTACTGAAACAAAATTATTTTAAAAATGTGTGATTCTAACATTGAAGCTTTAATGGCAAACCTTTTTTTATGTTTTATGTGTATGTGGGGGTTTAAGCAGTCATGGTGCTGATGAACATTTAAAGGGATAGCTCACATTCTGGAGTTTATATTAATACTGTTAATATTCCAGTTCTACTGAATTTGATTCACCCAGACAGAGCCACCAGTTCACCTTCCATCTTCGACCTCTCAACCTCTAACTTTTGCAAGTGCCCATCTGTAAATTCAGGCATGAATGAATAACATTCAGCAATGTAGCTGAAATGGTCTTCCGTTGCAGAGTCAGACATAATAGTAGCTTCAATTTAAATTTGTAAGCAGCTTAAGGTAATGATAAACAAAGACAGGAGCTTGCAACATGTATTAACTGAGAATGGGAAAAAAGTTATTCAACATACTTTATAAAGGATTGGCCATCCCTACTCCAAACATAATAAGGTTAGACAGGTTCCATGAAGTTTACAGTTATTATTTAGTTATTTGTGAGAGAAACACACTATTTCATATATTTATCAAACATGCACTTATAATATAACAATGGCTAATATGAAATTCCACAACAATTGTTTGATAACTATACGAAACTGGGCATGTGTGCATGTGTTTGTGTGTATTTCTGTAAATATATAGAATATCTTTCACTGCATGCAAAAAAATGTCAGGGCAATCAAAAACATACATAAACAAATAAAACTGAAGAAACTCCAGAAAATTCTCTTTAAGAGAATGCAAACCTGTGGTGCTTACCTCGCATGACAAAGCCAAAACTGTTGCCTTCCTTGTGCAAACATATCTCGATTGTCTTGGAAATAACACCTGAGGTACTGTCTGGTGCTGGCAAGAACACAGACAGAGGTGATGTCACTGCCTCATTAAATCACAGGGGTTTACTGGGTCTTTTTCACAAGACAGAGAACAGGGGAAATGAATGGACAGAGGAGCAAACACATTTATTCTGGAAGGTCAGCCGAATGCAAAAGGCTTGTAAACTTGAAAGGTCTGGTACACAGACACTCTATTCATAGACACACACACACACACACAAACATGCACACGTACACACACACACATGCATGCACGTACGCACACAGGCACAAACACATGCATGCACCCACGTACGCACACAAACACACACAGACACGCATGCATGCACATGCACACAAACACACACACACACACACACACACACACACACACCAGTAGTCAGAGCACTTTCCCTGCCAGGTTTACAAGCAAAGTAACTTCAGCATATGAGATGCTTCTGAAATACTTACATAGTATTCTACATAAACATAATCACTAAAACACTTCTGATACCCTGTCTTAATATCACACAGGCAAAAAGCACAATACCCAGTCTAAACAATATTTCACATCTTTCATGCGGTACCAAAACATATTGCCATTTCGGAATATAAATGGATAATGTTGTCAAAGTAATAAGTAAAAAAAAAAAAAAAATCTGAAATGACTGGCTTACTTATACAGAACTGACTCTGGAATTACATCCAGCAGAATATTCTGGTGGTGTCTGATTGTCTGATGTTGATTTCTAAAAACCTACTGTAAACATTAAACCACTAAATCCCCTTAGTTTCCTGTCAGCTTAAACCAAGAGACTTTCGCTGTCAAAGGCAAGATGCGTTCCAAGCAGAAACGCTCTTGAGCCCGTATGAAGACAATTAAAAACACTGCACGTTTCAAAGAATGACTTCATTTATAATCTTTTTTTTTACTTTGCCCCATTTTCCCGAACTACTTCCACCATGCAGATTGGTAATGACAATAATTTCATCACAGCTTTGTAGGGCTTTGGTCACCCAGAGAACTGCTCCACTCTGCTTTGCAATGCAGTCTAACAGGGCCATGTAAACAAGCCTTGAAATGCCCATAAAATGGCCTCCCTCAACATAATAACAGCACAGCCTGAAGGGGACGTTCATATATGTAATTTCCATCAGTTTATCGCCAGGCACTTGGTGTTTCAGTTAGCAGACTACTTTGTTTGGTGGAAGCATACATTGTCCTCAGTGAGTGCAATGGCAAGCAGAGAAGTGTGCGATGTGCCACTAAGCTAGTTACTGCAGTGAACAGCTGTACTAACACCCCCAGTGTGCATGAATACAGCCTGCCGCAGTGCAAGTAAGGAAGTGCTGCTACAGTGCAAACAAGTATCGAAAATGAACACTAATTTTAAAATCTGGAGTAAAATCGTCTCACAGCTGTTGATTAAATACATTTGTGTGTGCTAATTGAGTTTTTATTTGGAGGAAAAGCCACATTTAGAAGGCATTTCAAGGATCCTTTGGCCGAAAAAGCCGGAGTTATCCTTTAAGACCATGAAACACCTGTGTCACACACACCTGCTGAAGCTCCAACAAGCTCTGAGGAACATGTGCTGTGCAGCCCTGCCAACCTTGGGAAAATATTTTGAGTACCACAATAGTCAGTGTAATGCTTAGTTCACATGCTTTCACACCACTTCGCTTCTGCAAGAGACACACACACACACACACACATAAGCCTTTCTTCATAATTCTAGTTTTGACTGTATAAGTGATCTGTATAAGTGATCATTCAATTATTTAATAAAAATGGAAATAATTTATTTTGTATATTGTTACAGAAACTTATGTTGTAATGTATATAAAAAGAACTTATGTTGCGATGTAGAACACTGTCAATTATGAATAAAACCAAGTTTCTGTTCATGATTTCCATTTGTATTTAATAATTAAATAATTGAATCAGCTTATATAGGCACACATCATATAGGGCTAATGAAAAAAAACTATTCAATTGAAAAATTATCTAGGAATGTAGGGCCTTTGTAACTAGAGGTTTAGCTAAATTATTACATGAAGCTCCTTGGTGGCTAATTTCAAAATCATAATTTCACAACGTGCAAAATGCATGGTGTGGAAGTTTTGAGGGGTGGAGGCATGGCCATGCTCCTGATATTTTGCGAGGAACTTCTGGGGGGCATGGACTCGCTTCACTTTGCTCCAACAGGGTCTGCGCGATTCACCGTTAGAACAGCGAGTCTCCATGGCATTTGAGTTACTGCAGCTAAATTACTCCATCAGTTATTCAAACCGTAGCCGTCTCGTAACGAGGCTAAATCGTATGCGAGCTACTACTACGGCTAACTATATACACAAATGTATCTCATTGGGATATACCCATTGAAATGCATCATCACGTAAAGTTACCGAACATGTTTTAACGTTTTATATGTTAACATTACGGTCACATTTTTGTGCTTGATTATTACTCTCCCACTTCTCATTTTACCTCAGCAATGCAGCGTTACGCCTCGGTGGATAATAATAAAGTACCGCTATGTATCAGTGGCTGTTGAGTGGGTTGGGGATTCTGTAGTTTAAATACTATTCTGTAGTTTAAATACAGAATAAATGTATTGTTATTGTTTTGTATTTATTGATTGTTTTCCGTAATTAAATTACAATAATAATTTTTTTTTTAATTACAATTTAATTATTATTTTTTTTTGCGTAGTCTCAGTTGGCATTTCGTACATGCGTATTTTGACCAAGAATTGCGTGGTTGGTACACAAAATGCGTGCAGGTTGGCAGGTCTGGCTGTGAGCCCCCACTGCTCACACTGACAAAACTGCCCCCCCCCCCAAAGCTCAGCTTGGCCCATACACCACAGACCACAAGAGACTTCTACAAACCACTAATGACCATTGCAGACTACTGTAGACCAATACAGACTGCTGCTGATGACTCCAAATCACTACAGACCACCACAAACTGATACAAACAACTACAGATCACCACAGATGCTACAGATCACTACAGATCACCACAGATGCTACAGACCACTACAGACTACCACAGATGCTACAGACCACTAGAGAGTACCACAGATGCTACAGACCACTACAGACCACCACAGGCTGCTACAAACAGCTACAGACCATCACAGACCACTACAGAACACTACAGATTATCGCAAAGTACTATAGAGCACTACAGACCACCACAGTTACTACAGACCACTACATACAGCTACAAACCACTACAGGCCACCACAAACTACTACAGACTACCATAGACTACTAGAGACCACTACAGACAACCTCAGACTACTACAGACTACTACAGACTACCATCGACACCCACAGACCACTACAGGCCAGTACAGACTACCATAGACATCTGCAGACCACAACAGACCAGTACAGGCAAAGTGTTCAACTTCATACCTGAAGGAGGAAGCTCGTACTCCACCTCCAGCACCACCCGCTCTCCCACGTTCTTCAGCAGGCTGATGATCTCATCGTGCCGCAGCTTGGTCAGGTTGATGCCGTTGACAGACTTGATGTAGTCCCCCACGTTCAGCTGGTCACTCCTTGGACAGCGAGATCAGACACAATGTCAAGCATACTGAACACCGTGTTCAGACAACAGACAGCTCTGTGCCTAACGCCGCTGTCTGTTGGCAGCTAAATCTGTGCCTCATCGTCAAATGAGTCTTCTTTCGAAAGTTTTTTTAAATGTCTTGCAAGAGCAGCCTACCAAATAACCACATGCATTGGTCTCCACCACTCAATTGTATATGTGCTTGCAATATGCTGCATGTTATCTAAAATAGATTTCTGTCGTAGAGGAAGTAATTAAAAAAACTGTAAAGGTAATTAGCAGCAATATTGCAGCAACCCCCATTAAAATACCATATCATAAGCAACAATATTGTATCGAGCCCCATTTCACATTCATCTTACAAGCAAGACTTTAAATACAGCATCGTCTCTTTATTTAATCACTTGTACTGGGCTGATATTCAAGCAAAAAGATGTCACTCTATTGTTCTGGCACAGTCATTTGGTACCCTAAATCTCCAAACGGGGAGTTGTTAATCTCTTGTGTATAATTCTACAGAGAGGAACCATATGCTCATTTAAATACTAATTATCGAACTGCACACTGTTTGTTCTCAATCTCCTTTGGGCTTCTAAAAGTTGGCTCATTACTGTCAGACAAAAAATATATTATTGGCCTGGAACCAGAGCCAACTTGTTCTCCTTTTCTCCCAAGATATGGAACACATTTCAGGACAAAAAACAGACTGATGTTCCAAGGGAATCATGGCTTCAAAGGGGGCAAGGTCTGCCCTGGACACATTCTTTCATGGCAGATTAAATACAACTGTGTGCAACTGTAATCAAGCTGATTAGTTAGTTAACACAGTAAAGACGAATGCTAGCATGCAATGATTCAAGGAAAGTGCCTTGAATGTACAGCACAGGCACGTTCTACACAGTCTAGCTCAAACGGGTGAGGGAACCAATTGCCTTGAACCACTTGAGTAGGGCCACAGATTTTGTTCAAGTATTCACTGGCCCTTTTAGCAAACACTTTTCATTGGGCTATGATGACTTATTAACTGAATTAAATAATTAGACACAGGATTTGGCAGGAAGTCCTGAAGCAGTTCTGCCCTTAATTTAATAGGCACAACTTTTCTCAAGTTTTGAAAAATTTCTAGTTTGCTCACATATTTGGCTGATAATAAAAATGTAAAATGAATATTTACTTTTTGTGAGCCCCCCTCCATTATGCATACATGAACTGCTTCATGTATGCATAAAAGGTACAGATAATGGGAACACAGCATCTATAAACAGGGTTTGATGATTAATGCCACATTTTGCAACCATTTCTCTTTTTAGCATAATACATGTAATATGTAAAAAACATAATATCAACTGTAATGAAAAAAGAGTAAATAATTACTTTTGTGTTAAACAAGTAATGATCATTTCACCTTCCGATATGCATTCGTTCATGCCTACATGACTGAACGGTCTAACATATCTTATTGTTGGAAATTTTATAATCAGCTTGAACATGTATTTTTTTGTCCAGTATTTTCTGCATAAAATGATAATATTCATACAAAGAAAACCTTTGCTGTTGTGGCCTGTGCACTTTATTTTAAATAACTGATGGTCACATAATGTCATTACCACTTGTGGTCAAGAAGATAACTGTTTTTAATACATTTTTAATGTATATAAAACAACAACAGATGAAAATACAATATTTAAGAGAACTAAACTTCTTTAAACACAGTGTTTCAGTTCTGCATATCTATGTATGAAAGGGATCACATACAAAATGTTGCTATATGGTGTGCTTTCTTTAAATCAGCCAATGGATCATATTAACCATAAGCTTTCACTACATTGCACTGTTACGTTTGGTTAAGAAAATTCAGAAAAACTGATTCATATTCACACACTGCAGTTTTAGCACACAGCAATGTAAGCACTTGCACTTTAAATTTAAACTTGGTTAAATTTCAGTGAGACTCGATTGCGTTTGCCTCTGTGTTTCAGGGCCCGAGACTAGCCGTTGGGCTACAGCACCTCCTAGCGCCAGTCATTTCCGAGGGGCAGGGATTAATTGGTGGCGCTTTCACTGTCATCTCAAATGGAATTTAATTACAGGCTGCCGAGTTACTGCTTAAACTTTATAAAGTTTCAAAATCAAATCCGTGAGCATCCCCATCTCTGGGCGGTATACACTGATCTTTTCTTCCCGTGACCCTTGTGAGCTCAGCCAGATAGCGGCTCTGGCGCTAGCCCGCAGACAGAGGCTACGTGCCGTAGAGCTGCAGTGCATGGCTTCCATCAGGCAACCCATGAAGAACAGAGGACATAAACATGAAAGGGAGGACCAGGCATGCCACCATCACAGATCTAATACAAAGTCCAGGCAGTACAGACAGAGGGATAAATATTTAAGCTGATCGGTTTGTCTGGTCGTAAGTTATTTTTGTCACTGTTTGGGAATTATTTGTAATGGTACTGTGTGATAGACTGGCTTGCCGTTTATTGCTTAAACATGCCAGGGCCAATGCATGACTAAAGTCGTACAATAGACATAATCATGTGATGAGGACTAGATATTGGTGTGTCTGCAGGGTATGTTTAGATCTGAATTCTGTGTGTTCTCCAAATCAGATGAGTTGGTAGATAGTGTTAATAGCCATGTTAAAACATACTGGGACACTGTTGCTCTAGTTAAAACTAAAGTAATGCCAATCAAATGTAGACCACCATGGAAAAATGCTGATGAAAAAATTCAGAACAAAATTGGAGCACTACGAAACTACGAGTTGAGATCTTTAAATAGCTTCTCGTATGCTACCACAAAGCTGTTAAACACACTAACAGTGATGTCTGCATTTATATTGAAAAATTGAGCACTTTTCATCAAGTTGATGCTGAGATCCAACTGGAAGAAATTCTGCACACAAAATCAACATTCTGCACAGTGAATCCTACTCCTACTAATGCTTTTTAGCACCTTATCTGGTGAGGGTCTCCAAACTGTGCACCTTTTACTACTCAGGGATTTTTCAAGATGGCCTAAAACCAGGTATTACCAAGCCATTACTGAAAAACTCCAACCTCAATACTTCTATTTTAGATCATATCAGACCAATGCAAACCTCCCTTTTCTTGGTAAATTACTTGAAAAGACTTGCCAATTCAGCCAATATCTCTCTGGTAACAACATACTTGAGATGGCTCAGGATTTAAGTCCCACCGTAGTACAGACTTCACTAATTAAAGTATTAATGTCCTTCAGCTAAATGCAGATGCTGGTAATATCAACGTGCTGATTATTTTGGATTTGGAGTGCAGCTTTTACAACGGTTACAACTGTTTAAATCTTATTTTACAAACAGAAAAATGTTTTAGACTTTTGGTAATTCCATGTCAGGATAAGCTACATTGCTTGACCAAAGGTATCTGGACACCCCGTGGGCTGGGGCTCTTTTTCATGGTTTGGGCTAGGCCTCTAAGTTCTAGAGAAGGCAAACCTTAATGCTACAGTATACAATCACATTCTAGATGATTCTGTGCTTCCCCAACAGTTTGGGGGAGGTCCTTTCCTGTTTCAGCATGACAATGTCCCAGGGCACCACAGCAAAGTCCATATAGAAATGTTTTTGTGAAGAACGGTGTGGAAGAACTTGAATGGCCTACACAGAGCCCTGACCTCAACCCCATCCAACACCTTTGGGATCAGTTGGAAAGCCAACAGCGAGCCAGGCCTAATCGCTCAATCAGCACATGACCTCACTAATGCTCTTCTTGCTGAATGGAAGCAAATCCCTGCAGCAATGCTCCAACATCTAGTATAAAGCCCTCCCAGAAGAGTGGAGGTTTTTCTAGCAGCAAAGGGTGAACCAACTCCATACTAATGCCCAATATTTTGTATGAGATGTTGGATGTCAGGTGCCCACATACTTTTGGCCATGTAGTGTAGGATTACTTGGGTGGAGCCACAGGGTCCAATCTTTGGCCCCTTATTATTATTACTGCTGACAGCATGTTTAAATGGTGTGATTTTCCATGATCTTTCTGACGATACTCAACTGTATTTATATGTTATGCCTGGGAGAAGCTCTAAACTAAATGTTTGTTGTATTAAAAAAAACATGGGATGTAGCTACATTTACTTCAGTTGAATGAAAATAAAATGGAAGATATTTTAATTGCTTCCAAGGAGAACCATTGTGCTTGGATCCAATCTCTAAATGCTGGACTCCTAGGTTAGAAAACTGGGGATAATCTTAGACTTGGAGCTAAGCATGAAATCACATATTAAACAAATCAAAATGTGTCTCTTTATATCACCTCAGAAAAACAGCAAAAGTAATGCAATTCTTATCCCCGTTCGATGCTGAGAAAATTACCCATGTTTTTATATTATCTAGGCTGGATTATTGCAAGGCTTTCTCATCTGGCCTCCAAAATGATGCCGTTAGAAAATTACAGATTTAATTCCCAGAATGCAGCAGCAGCCAGAGTGCTGACAGGGACAAAGAACTCGGAACACTTTACTTTTGTACTTATATCTCTGAACTTGCTTCCAGTTAGTTTAAGGACAGATTTTTTAAACTTTATTTTTGATTCTTAAAGGCAAACACGGGACGGGACCTGAGAACATAACAGACATGCCAGTGCCTTACGCACCCGAGAGAACACTCAGAGCCAGATCTGAGCCAGCCCTAGGGTTCTGGGGGCCCTGAACAGGAATGTTGCCGTGGCCCCAGAGTGCTCCAGCATAAATCACACCCAGTGCTTAACGGCCGAATTGAGTGGCCCAGGGACGGCAGAGGCCCTTGGCTCCTGCACAGTGTTTACGCCAGGGGCCCGCTCGGACTCAGCCACAGCTGCACTCCTATCCGCCCCAAAGACCTACCTTAAGAGCAGAACTTTTTCAGTTTTACGCCCTCAAAATCTGGAACATTCTCCCACAGTAGACTGGAGATTCACCCCCAGTTCCACCTCTGCAGGATGGCATTTCACTGAGCTGCTTTATCAGCTGCTGTCTTGTATTCATTTTTATGTTTGCGTTTTCCTTCTTTTCTGTTTTCGGAATGCCCAGTTGTACAGTGGTGCTCCTAACTGGACCCCCGGCTGTTGATCTGGGAGAGCACAGACAAGCTTGTGAGATGGCTTGCACAGTGTCGGAGGACGATGCTTAGGGCTCTATTTTAGCCATCTTAGCGGATTGTCTAAAGCACATTGCACAAGTGCATTTAGAGCATGTTCATTTGATCGCAAAGTAAAGCGCAAGGTACAAATGGGCCGAACTTAGTCACTTAATGAATAATAGGTGTCTTGGGTGTAACATGTAAGGTTGGGTCCTGGAACCCAGGCCCACTTTGGCACAGACTCCCGTACGACTATTGCATATAGTAGCAGACCGAATCAGGACTCAGATTTTGGTGCTTCATTCACAGTGTTACAGGCATGATGTATGGTGTTTTCAGCCATGTCATGAATAGACAGCTATTGCCCCCTAAGAGCCCCCCCCCCCCTCCTTCAGGGGGATCCCCCCTGTACGGCTGCAGGAATGACAGAGTTGGCCAATATAAAGGAGTCATGTCTTAATCCAGGATAATTTGCAAATACACGTAGCATCGCAGATCACCTGGATGTTGAGGGAGTGGGCTCCTTCACAGGAAACATATGTAAGAGCGTTCTCTGCTGGGGCGCACAGTTGCACATGCATGCTCTCGATGTCACCGAGACTCCCAGGGAATCCAAGGTTCACCACAGACTCCTGTATATGACCCGTTCATGGGTGGCAGGTGTTATGGGGAACTGAGTGCATTCATTGGCATGCCCGACTAGGCAGGAGGTAACTGCATGTACGGCTGAATTTACGGCAGACTGGGACATGCCTCCAGTTGAATTTAGGAATGACCCACTTGTAAAAGAAAATGTATAGCCGTGACTTTCACAGCCACGGGGAGTGCACAGGGACAGCAGGCATTCATCTGCAGCAGATGTGTGCTACAGCCTGGAGGGATAGGCAATTTACAGCAGCATTCCCCTTCACCGAGGGACAGGTACGTGGTCATTGGCCAATGGACCCCTCTGCCTCCATCCTTTCCTAATCCTTTGTCCATTCAGATACTCCACGTGTCTGTGTGAATCAAGAATATTTGAGCAAATGCACCAAACCTTAACAACTGAAACGCTCAGCAACTGATGTTTGGTTAAACTTTCATGGTCTTGTAACAATGTGGCACAAAAGTCGCTTAACAGATATTTGATATGCGTGACCTTTTCAATTTTCACAGGGTCTTGACAGTCAGCCTCATGAATCTGTTTAAATACCGATGTGCATTGCCACAATTTATCAAAACAATTAGCCAATTTCATGTCTTTATTATATTCAGATCAATATTATGATTGACTTCATATTTTGACCATATTGTTATGCTTGATTTACACTGAAATGGATGGGTAAAACGTCAATACTGGAGCCAACCGCACTGCCACTATTGAACAACGTCTCTCACGACCAGGAACTGAGCTTCTGAAACGCAGCCCGGTTTTGGCTGCTTGGTAATAAGTCTATAAATGCCATTCCACCGAGCAGCCTCTCTCATGCCATCAGAGCGGGGGAAGGGTAAATAGTTGAACAGCCATCTCCAACGTCACGGCGGATCGGCTGACCAGTGTGCTGTAAAGAGAGCTGTCGCGAATGCTGTATGGACCTAGATGCTCTGGTTATGAGTCAGTGCCCAGGCCACTGCTACAGCCTGAGTCAGATTAGCTAACGCATCAGCGGGTTATGAGTCAGTGCCCAGGCCACTGCTACAGCCTGAGTCAGATTAGCTAACGTGTCAGCGGGTTATGAGTCAGTGCCCAGGCCACTGCTACAGCCTGAGTCAGATTAGCTAACGCGTCAGCGGGTTATGAGTCAGTGCCCAGGCCACTGCTACAGCCTGAGTCAGATTAGCTAATGCATCAGCGGGTTGTGTGTCAGTGCCCAGGCCACTGCTACAGCCTGAGTCAGATTAGCTAACGCGTCAGCGGGTTATGAGCCAGTGCCCAGGCCACTGCTACAGCCTGGGTCAGATTAACTAATGCATCAACATGGCTGTTCTGATGCCCGTTCCCCCTCTGAAGCTCGCCGGACTGAGGTGATCCAGTACGCACAGACAGCACACCGAGGGGACGCAAGCATGACTATCGCGGCTAAGGTGCCAGGAGACTCACAACGCTAGCACACGATCTCAACCCGAAAGCAGTGTGACACACAGGCATCTCAGGCCCTGCCATGAAAATACTACTGACAGTTTGGACACAGCCTGGGGCCTGGACCAGTCACCCATAACACAAGGACCAATCAGACTGTAGGAAACTGATCTCACAAACTATAGCTAACTTTTTCAGAAGCTGCAAAGAGAATCATCACAGAACCGAGACTTTATGACACTAGAATCCTTACACCTAAACTACCAGTCATCAGAAGAAAGCATGAATAGACTGGTTGCTCTCTGGCTCTTTTTTCAGGTTAATATTTTTAGATTTGCTATTGGAATTACTTTTACTTTAATAAAATTTTACTACTCTATTTTGAGTTTACAATTTCCCATATTCATAAAGAAAAGAATACTGCATAGCACAGTTCTGCTGGTAAGTATTTGATCTCACAGTGGATCAATCTACTGCTAGCTTGCTGAATTGTGACAATATTTAGGCCTGCACCATGTCTGTCATCGTCAGGTTAGCCAGATTCATGCTCAATTCATTAATCTGCAAATAAACTTTTATGTCAAATGTGTTTAATTGACTGCATATCTATCTGCTATTTTAAAAAAAAATAGCTTTCAAACAGTTGGCTACTTCCTCCAACTGAGACATGTAGCAAACATCTCTGAGGCGTAGACCTCAGGTCTACTGCCTTTCAGCATGTTTTTAAGAAAACAGTATAATTTAGGAGCATGATATAACACCCCAGCTTCAAACAGCATTGTGAATGAATACTGTGTTCTGTGGAAACCTAAAAGAAGCTTGTCAGGAAGGAGAGCTGGTGAAAAAGGGTGACTTCCGTCGCACCTCTATTAGCTGAGAAACAGTTATAGATGCAGGGTTGTTAGTCAGCCTATGACAGGGAAATCAATTTTGTATCAACTCTAGTGAAATAATCCTGACAGGATTTTCAGTTTGGGGTGGTGGAGCCCTTTGATGTATTTTGGTAATTTGGGACCTCCTGCCTCCTCACAAGGTTTTTTTTTTTGTTGACAAATGAGCTGATGTTTATAAGATACAAGATAATTTAAGTAATATAGAGTGGAGGCAACTGACGGATTGCAAAACTGAATGAAGAGTGGTACAAATTTGAAAAGGGTTATTCTTGCACATAAATAAATCTTTATTGGGGAGTTAAAGGCAAAACAATATTAACATTGCAGTACCAAGGTAAGCATGTAGAATATCGTAATATGTATGAATGCAGGTTAAAAATATAAATAAAGGCAGCTACTATACTCTTTGAAATACAAACTACCCTTGCACCAAAATAAGTAATCCTATTTCAATATTGCAGTAGAAAAAGGTTAGTCAAGGAAGAGGTTAAGTGCGTTAAAAATAAGGAAGGAGCTTTGCTTTATAAGAATAAGGACATTATTGACACACTAGACAGTTACTTTGTTGACAGCTTTACCAGAGTTGAAATATGCCTGAAAGCTTATCCTGTATTCAGAAAGTTCTAGCAAATATTGAGCTGAGGAATGAAGAAGAGCTTAAAAATGACAAAACGTGTGACAAATAAGACAGGAAGCCCTGACAGCGTTTATCCAGGAGTGCTCAAAGAGCTGGGGGAAATCTTCTATAAACCACGGACAGGTGTTTTTACACACGCTCTATAAACTGTAGACATGCCAAATGACTGGGAGTGATGTATTAATATACAAGAAAGGATACGGGATTGATCCAGGAAACTACAAAGTTGCCAGTACTGTATCTGCAGAATACAGGAATCTATCATAATTCTAAAGTTGGAATTGTTCCTTGAAAAAGCAGAACCTTAAGCGATAGCCAGCATGGTTTTTGCAGGGTTGCCAAACTTTTGGAAGTTTCAGTGAAAAGCTTTTGACTGAAACTCATGTATTATATATTTGGAAGCCCAAAATGAATTTGGACTGCTTATTCTCAAAAGGAAGTCTGTAGTAATTGGCTGCAGGATAGGACACAAATTTTATCTTAACTCAGCAAGGAAGTGTGGGACTTCAGAGCTCAGCAAGGATTAGTGTTTGGACCACTGCTTTTCCATATTTACAGAAATTATCTTGATAAGGACATGAGAAAAAGAGTT